>NC_057812.1:269827116-270127116 GCF_018294505.1 Triticum aestivum
CGCCGCCACGACCACGAAGCCGGTGCACGTGCGCAGACGCAGCCGGCAGCAAGGAAGAGTAGTACACGGTAGGTCGCCGCTGCTCTGGTCCCGGGAAGGCCACCGCTACTCCACTCAGTCGACGCCAAGCTTGGTGGGGTAAACATCGGCGGTCGATTAGCCGCTTGATGGCGACGTGGAGGTGGAAATCTTCATAACCTTGTCCTCCGGAGGAGGAGGTTATCGAGGCGGATGAGGAGGAGGCAAAGGCAATGGCCGGCTTTCTCGGGATCATTGCCGGACATGGTTGTCGGGCGCCGTCGATTGTTAAGATTAGGTTTACAGTAGGTTTTAGTACGGTTTGTGCGAAATATGTAATGAATTTCGTCCAGTTTGTAGGAAAAGTTTTAGAAATGTAATGAATTTCATCCGGTTAATTTGAAATTTGCTTTGTTTGCACGAATTTCGTCCGGTTAGTTCATATTGTTGTTGAAAGGTATGCGGGCAGCATCGGATGGCATCCATCAGTGTCCTCGGACAGATGCCGGTGTAAATTTGTGGGCCAGTGCTGGAGATGCCCTAACTATCATGCTATAATCGCTAACAATCCTCCATTATTTGGCAGGGTACAGTTATCCCTCGATCAAAATCCGATCCGCGGTGTTTCGCACTCCTCCCGCGTAAGAGTGTAAACTATTGCTTACGTAAAAATGGAGCAAGTGGACGGCACTGTAGCACGTCATATCACTCGAACTAGCCCGCCTAACGAGCGGGAAAACACCGCCCTCGTCATTTTGTTCTGGATTTCTATCGATCGATCGCGCGAAAATGTTACGCTTCGCAAGTTCTAAAGGAAAAGGCGGCACACTTACGACACATACGCGTCGCAACCCCGACAGTCTGGCTCGCATGCCGCTGACCAGAGGGGACACGCGTTGTCTTGCAATTTCACTGACATGTGGGACCGTAATTGAATAAACTGTTGATAGCCGAAATCTAATCGCTCGGCGGGCGTCGGCTGAGAAGAGAGAAACGGACGAGGGAGAAGAGATCGCCCACCCGCCACGCACGAACTCCAAGAAATATATGGTGATAATGTGAGGTGGGCCATGCTGGAGTCCGGACCGCTTCAGGGGCCCGCTCTCACCGCCCTGGCCCCTCAAGACACCAGCTGCCCGCCGCATGCATGCATAGCAAGTAGTACTCCTTATGTGGAGGAGAGAGAGGCATTGACAAAGTCAAGGAGTGGGCTCTACAAGAGCCCGTCTCTACACGTGCTCCTAGGTATAAAAATAATAATTCTAAAAAAGGCATAAAAAACAATTGTGTCTTAAAAAAAGAAAGGTAAAAAACATTTGAGAGGAAATAGATAGAGAGAAAGTGAGAAAAAGCTGTAACCTGGGCATTACATGAGGAAGGAGGGAGTAGTGCACATGCCAAGTTCACAGGGCTGTCGTGTTTCACACTCCTCCATCTTAACAGTGGAGACAATAGCTTTCATCAAAAATAAACAATGAATACTCGTTGCTCGTCCTCTATATCGGAAAGAATACTTTCATTCGCCGACATGTGGGATGTCAACCACCCTGGTCCACCTGCAATGCACAAAATTATCCTGGTCTACCCCGGTCGTATCGCAGGCCCAACCTTTCCCACTGTAAATTGTTCGGACAAAGGAACCATCATGACTTCGTTGAATTCTGCTTCTTCAAGAAAACTTACTCTACCCGCAATACTGCTACCACACACGAAGACTGGACGGCATTGTACCACATCATATCACTGAAACCCACTAGGCCAAACTAGCCCGCCTAGGTAATCTATTTTGGAATGGAGGGAGTACATCTCTGCACTGCTATGATTTTGTGTTGCACATTCTCTGTACTTTTGCTACGATTTTCCTACCCTATGAACCAAATGAGGCCTGAATGTATGTTGACTATTGTTTGATCGATTGCCAAGCCTACAATTTTAGGAGCTAGGGCTATTGGTCGATCCACGAGGGATAAGTATAAGCGTACCACGAGCTCATCAGCCCCAACGTTTCTCTTCGGTGAGTGTTTTGCAAGTACTATAGCTCGCACAGTAGCTAGCCTACTAATACCAAGAATCATCAAACAAGCCCTGCTGATATGATAAACAGTTCAAACTTACATCTAAGCATGCCATATATTACATCAAAAGCTGGTGAGGATACATCTGTTTCCATAACTCGGAGAGGGTTCGCATGATTCATCGCATGATTCACTATCAAACAAAAGTAGCAAGATCCGCCCACACAAGACAGTGCACTAGCCCTAAGATGGTTTGATAACACGCATCGTTCTGGTAATTAAACACAGGGCAATGCAAACTACCCTGAAGTATTAGCGCGACCAACTATTTCTTGTCATCGATCTCTCGGGCAATGACCACAGCATGGACAGCGGCATGGGAATCGATTTCTGGGGCGATGTCCACAGGACTGACCGCGACATCGGAATCGATCTCTGGGGCGATGTCCACAGGATGGACAGCGGCATCGGGATCGATCTCCGGGGCGATGCCAACAGGACGGGCCACGACATCGGAATCATCAAGGACGTCCACCGGCACCCGCACAACCCTAACATATTAGCAAGCACATTGCAAATAATCAAAAACCACAACTATGGTAATAAGCCATTATTTTTTACCTTGTGCAGCTCACCGGGGGATCTCATCCCTCTGGGGGCCATCTCCTCGTCCTCAATGGGGGCCATCACCTTGCTAGGGGAATACTACTTCTCAACGGTGACTATCTCCTCAAACTCGGTCTTGAGCCTCACATAGGTGGCAATCAGAGTTCCTGGGGTAGGCACGGTGGGGCCCTTGCTATTCTTCCTACTTCCTTTGAGGAGTTCGTCCACCAACGTCCTCAACTCTTTGGCCAGTGCTTGTTTCTTGGAGTTCTTCGTCTCCATGGGTTGGCCCGCCAACATGGTCAACTCATTGGTTGGTGCTCGCTTCCTGGAGATTGCTGTCTCCAGTGGGTTGTCCGCCGGCAACTCTTTGCCTAGTGCTCCAGGATCCATCAATGAACTGACAAACAAAAAGCAATCGAAAGGAAACCACAATCGCAATGAAAACGGGAAAAGAATAGGATGTGAGAATCGGTCGGTGCTTCGCAAAAAGAAGATTCTTGGAATGAAAATATAGCAGCATAACTGATTCACCCACCTTTCCTTCGTCGGTACAGAAGAAAAATGGCAGAAGTGAGTAGCCTGGAGTGAGGTTTTCTTCAAGAAAGGGAAGAAAGGGCTTGAACGAGCATTCCAGTGAAATGATGGTTGCTTCGTCCAGTCCAACTTGGAGGCCACCTTACCACTACTGGTAAAGGTGTGGGTTTTGTGATATGACGGGTCATGACGGCCACACCAGGGTTACAGGTGAGTATCGACTATAGCACCTCACTGTGATATGGTGGATGGCACGCGGGCCCGGATGCTTTGAAATGTCCCGCATGTAGATAGAGAGGCTAGTCATATAGGAGTGCTCAATATTGTGCACCGCGACCAAGGCGGAGAGGAAAATGAGAGAACTACGTAATTAATGCATGAGGTTAATTAGGGTAGTTTTGTAAAGTACGAGATACATTCCTCCAATCGCAAAATGCCTTGGTTCATGAGATTTGAGATTTGAGCCCTATAAACCAGAAGGGAGGGAGTACTGCACACGGTGTAGTCTAGTCACTTGTTGAAATCTCTAGAAAGGCAAATACTCCTTTCCAGTTTACAGGGCTATACTACCCCCTCCGTCTAGGTGTGTAAGTCATCTTACAAAAACCTAATAGTCCCAAAACACTTAGGTGCAGTGCATTAACTTCTACCTTGTTTCTTGTTTCTTGACATATCAACCAATAAGAGATGAGAGGTGTGCATGCTTTTAATGACTTGCAATGGCTAGTTCATTGCATGCAATGCTATTAATTAGCAAACAAACATTGGTGACCCCAGGAGGAAACGGTGCTAAGCGCATGGACCTATGCAGAATGAGTATCAACCAATGGATAATGGAGTTTTATTGTTAAACAATAGCTATTTTGTCTCATGCAAGAGCATGGCTAGTACTCCAAGGAACCGCACCACGCGAGCATTCGCAACTGCCACATTCGGGTTGCGCTTGGCTCTTCGCCTCTTCGAGAAGATGAACAATGATGTTACTCCTACTTCTACAGTATCAAATCCACTGCTGCATGTCCGTCCACCTCGTGCGGGAGGGATAGCGTGTAGCGAAAGCTTCTAGTTACTGCTCCTGCCTTTGCGTCTATGACAGGTGGGCTGAAAGCACAAGTGCTCCCTGGGTGGTTTTGGTAATTAATGTCAACATATCTCTTGTTGGACTAACACTTTTACCTAGTATGTTTCAGATAATTTCAATAATGGAGTGGCATGGACTAGAGGATGTGGAACCCCTTCAAGGTGCTAAGGACAAAGGATTGGCTCAAGCTTCAAGATCAAGACTCTACATTTTCTATTTTAGTGATCCAAGATCACATTGAGTCTATAGGAAAAGCCAATACTATCAAGAGGGGATGAGGTGTTGCTTAATGGCTTGCTTGCTCAAAGTGCTTAGTGATATACTCCAAAACCCTCAACTACCTTCCCACATCCACATATGACCTAAACCAAACGTCAAACTCGGCCCCACCGATTCTATCTATCCAGCACCACCGAGTTTCAGATGTCATAGCCACTGCCACAAACCCTAGCAAATCGGTTTCACCGATAGGGATCTCGGTCTCACCGAGATGGGATTGTAATCTCTCTGTGTATGTCCATTACCAAAATCGGTCTCACCGAGTTTGAGCAATCTGTACTACCGAGATTACAATGCAGACCCTCTGGTTAGCTTATTACCAAAATCGGTCCCACCGAGTTTGTGTAATCGGTCTCACCGAGTTTGCCTGACCAACTCTCTGGTTAGCTTATTACCAAAATCGGTCCCACCAAGTTTGTGTAATCGGTCACACCGAGATTACGTTATGCCCTAAATCTAACCATATCGGTCCTACCGAGTTGCATCTCAGTCCCACCGAAAATCCTAACGGTCACTAGGTTTGCTGAATCGGTCCGACCGAGTTTAACCATTCGGTCCCACCGAGTTTGGCAAATTGTGTGTAACGGTTAGATTTTGTGTGGAGGCTATATATACCCCTCCACCCACTCTTCATTCGTAGAGAGAGCCATCAGAACATACCTACACTTCCAATACACATTTTCTGAGAGAGAACCACCTACACTTGTGTTGAGGTCAAGATATTCCATTCCAACCATATGAATCTTGATCTCTAGCCTTTCCCAAGTTGCTTTCCACTCAAATTTTCTTTCCACCAAATCCAAATCCTGTGAGAGAGAGTTGAGTGTTGGGGAGACTATCATTTGAAGCACAAGAGCAAGGAGTTCATCATCAACACACCATTTGTTACTTCTTGGAGAGTGGTGTCTCCTAGATTGGCTAGGTGTTAGTTGGGACCTCCAACAAGATTGTGGATTTGAACCAAGGAGTTTGTAAGGGCAAGGAGATCGCCTACTTCGTGAAGATCTACCGCTAGTGAGGCAAGTCCTTCGTGGGCGACGACCATGATGGAATAGACAAGGTTGCTTCTTCATGGACCCTTCGTGGGTGGAGCCCTCCGTGGACTCGCGCAACCGTTACCCTCCGTGGGTTGAGGTCTCCATGTCGGGGAAACTGATCCACAAACACCTATGGGGCCGGCGGACCGGGCCCCTTTCGGTTCGGCGGGGGGCGGAGATCGCACAAAGAGCAGATCGAGGCGAAGCACACGAGCAGTTTACCCAGCTTCGGAGCTCTCCGGAGAGATAACACTCCTACTGCTGCTTGTTTGATTATCTTGTGTTCTTGCTCCAGGGAGAGAGCGTAGTGTTTTTCTGGGTTACGAATGAGTCCAACCTCGCGAACCAGTCGAACTAAACCCCCTCTACGTTGCGCATGGGCCTCCTTTTATATGCTAAAGGGGTCACCGACAGGTGGCAATGCAGAGAAGGGTACAAATGTAAAAAGTGAGGTGGTTGGTACAGTTACTTGTACAGTGCACCCTACCTAACCCTGACGGCAGGGGACAAGGGCATTAAATGCCCATCTGAGTCGTCCAAACAGTGCAGAAAAGGACCGTTAGGGGCGCCACCGTTCGCCACGATGGCGATCTTGTCAGCTTCGCATGCCACTGCGCACTGCTGGCTGCACAGCCTCCCGCCACGCGCGCCAGGAGAGGCCCGCAGAGCGACACGTTGGTGGATGCGCTGGAGCGTGGGCACAGAGTGGCCGCCTGCGGTGGCAAGCGCCTTGCCGCTGCTGTTATCTTGTCGGGTCCGGAAGCTTGTCGCTCACCGGGCCTCGAGGTACCTTGGTTGGTCTTCCCGGCAAGCTCCTCTTGCCGGGGCCTTGTTGCCTTGCCGGAGCGCGTGGCGCGTCGCGGCAAGTTCCTTGGAGTGCCTTGGTTGTCCTTCCCGGCAAGCTCCTCTTATCGGGGCCTTGTCTCCTGAGCTTAAATACTTTGTTCTTGAATGGCTCCAAGGGAACCATGGAGGATCTTGGCGTTCGCCCGGCAAGCCTTGCCGCGGGGTGCTGCAACTGCCCGTGCACAAGTTCGGGGTACTAGGGTACCCCTATTCTAGTACACCGACAGGAGCCCCCGGGCCTGGGCCAGACACGGTGCCGAGCGCTGTTGGGCCAGGCCCAAGACAGGGCACGGGCACATGTGGACTGGGCCACGCCAAATCTCGCTCTGTATCCACCGCGCTCTCCCCTAACGGCACGCGTTGAATGCGGCATCGTGGGAGAGATCGTGGGTGGTTCTTTATTCGGAAGGGCGAAACGTCCGCCCCGTCCCTCTTTATAAGCAGAGGAAACAGGGGCAGTTCGTTCCCCCTCGCTGGTTGCTACTACTCCATCTTCACGAACCTCCGCCGCTCCCCCCCTTCTTCTCGAAGCTGAGAGAGCAGCGCTCCGGCCCCCATTGCCACCAGCATCACCAACTCCGTCGACCTCCCCGCCAAAGATGTCGGGGAAACTGATCCACGAACACCTATGGCTTCCGCCTCCTTGATTTCACCCCCAACGCCGTTCTGACCATGGCAGTTTTCGCACATTTGTGCGAAAACTTTGTCAGAGTCCACCCCAATGTTGCCCTTTTCCGCCACTTCTTCATACCTCGTGTAGAGAGAGGAGACCCGCTTGCCAAAGGGATCGCCTGGATCTCGAGAGTCAGCAAGAAGGAGGCGTACTTGGAGGGTGAGCTCCGCAGCAAGTGGGAGGAGTGGAGAGCGGAGTGGTGCTGGATCGTCGAGGAGAATCCGCAGCCCTTCACCGCCGTGCGCCAAGCTCCAATAGTGCGCGGCAATGACTGGAGCAACATGGCCCCGGAAGACGAGAGGCTGAAGATCGCCATTACTAGGATCCTTCGCCTCAGGCTTGCCGGGCTCACTGTAGGTGCTGTAGGCGCAGATTTCCTCCGCCGCCGCATCGCCCCCCTGCAGGAGAGGGGGAGGCCCGCCTGGGAATTCAAGAACTCGGCGGACATCATGAGGCTGCGGCCGGGCCTCAACTACAACTTCACCGTCTTGGAGCTGGATGCAATGCTCCTGGAGTTGTTCAAACGCGACCCCCAGCACCCATTCACGCTGCCGAGGGGCGTCGTTCCATTGTGCAATAATTCTTCGCTTGACCGGATCTGCGCCATGATGCCGTTGTGCGATTCACACGGAATCGTTCCAACTTGGCAAGAGCCTACGGATGACGTCGTGCAAGCGTTCTTCGACAACTTGGAAGAAGTGCCGGTCCACGCTGACGAGCAGAAGAGCCTCACCCGTGACACCACCGGCGAGGAGCTGTAGCGCATCGCCACTAGGGCGGAAGAGGTTGCGGCCGCAGCTGCAACGGCCGCGTTCGGGTTCACTGTGGAGGAGGCGGAGGCGGCAGAGGCGGCAAACCTCGCCGAGCACGCGGAGTTCATTGGCGAGGAAGAGCCTGCCGGTTCTGAAGCTGAGCCGAGCGAGGCCGGCGAGGAAGAGCCCGAGCCTTCAGAAAACTTGCCGCAGGCGGAGCCCCCGGCCCCGCCAAGAAGGCGTCTTCGCAGGGCCGCGGACGTAGCGGGGCGGCAGCCGGGTCAACAGCCGCCGAGCCGTGCGACACGCTCTACCGCGGCAAGCAATGTTGCCGCGGGAGCGCCTCACGCAGCAGCGGCAACTGGAGCGGGATCTTCCCGGGCCACCGCCACCGCCCCCGCCAAGCGGGCAAGGGATCCTACTCCTCCGCCTCGCCGCACCGGAGGGGGGCCAGACTTCGATCTTTCCGTGCTCAGCTCCGACGAGGAGGAAGAAGAGTAAGTTTCTTTGGTGCTCTTGTAGTTCTTCAATCTTGCTGTTTTTATCTTGTATCTGACTTGCTTCAATCTGGACTCCTTTCTTTTCAGGACGCTGGCCCAGAGAGCGGCGAAGAGGGCCAAGGCCGCGGTGATTGTCATCGAAGATGACCCCACCGTGTCAGCAGGGGGTGGGTCCGAGACCACCTTGACGGACCCGACAACCACTCCTCAAAGCAGCCCCCAGCGCAGCCCCCAGCGTAAGTTCATAGTTAGCTTTCTGCTGTTAGGCGCGCATGAGTGCTTTTTCCTTTGTTGATATCTTGCTTGTTGATTTGTGTAGGAGTAGAGCAGCCATATCAGGAGCGCCCGGAAGCTGGTCCCGAAGTGCCATCTGCTTCGACTACGCCGCTAAGGGAGGAGTTCCCGGTAAGGGAGCGCTCTCCGGCAAGGGAGAACTCTCCGGCAAGGGGCAGCACCGTCGATCCTGCGGCGGCCGAGACCGCAACTGCAGATCTTGGCACAGGTCATTCACTTGTCCAAAAGCTTTCCCTTGGGTTCTTCTTCTTCTGATTTTTGATTGATTTTTCTCCCTTCTTCGTTCTTCAGACCCATCTGCGGCTGAGCCAATGGGGACAGAGGGCGCCGGCGAGGAAGGGACCGGTGCTGATGAGACCGCCGGCGAGGAGGCCGCCAAGGCTGCCGCCGCAGAAGCCGGCGAGGGGTCGGGCGATCACACTGACGACCCTGAGGCCGCAGGAGCGCCAGGCGCTGCGCCGACCGCCGATCCCTCTGCCGCTGCTGCGGAGCCCGGCGCCTACTTGAAGGCCGGCGACGATCTCTTCATCAAGCTACCCTGGGCGTCGAGCTCCAGGGCGCCGGTCGAGGGGGAAACTTTCGATGGGGAGGTGCTCGCCTCCGCTGGACTGTCATTGGTCGACACGCCCAGGAGCAGCAGTGGCGAGCCTAAGGAGGAGCAGCTGCTGCGGAAGCTGCTGTCACTCTACCGCGCACGGCAAGCCAAGTTGGCTTCCCGGGAAGCGCTTGTCGCGAAGGCGGGAGTTGATATGGAGAAGCGCGGGGAGGAGCTCCGGGGCCACAATCAAGAAGCTCTCCGGTCCCTGGCACAGGAGCGGGAGCGACTCAACGAGGAGCGCACGGCCTTCCTTCTCGAGAAGGCCGAAGCTGAGGAGGAACAAAGGTTGGCCGACGAGAAGCAGTCCGCACGAGAAGGCAAATTGGTGCAGCGGAAGGCCAACCTCGACAGCTACGAGGAGGAGCTCGCCGAGCACAAGCAAGCACTTGGCGGGGCGCTCAAGGAAGCAAAGGACGTTGCGGCAATCACAGAGGCCGCCAAGAAAGAGCTGGAGGAGAAGGTGGCGCAGCTGGAGGCCAACATTGGGAAGAGCGGCGAGGAGCTTGCCGCGCTCAAGCGTGAGCGTGAGAAGGATGATGCCGCCCACGGTGAGCTACAAGGTCTTCTCGCTGAAAGGGGCAAGGAGCTCAGCGCCGCCAAGGATTCTAATGCAGACCTGGAGTTGAAGCTGGCCATGCTGATGCAGACGCTGGAGGCCGCCAAGGAGCGGGAGAAGACCTTGTCGGAGAAGGTCAAAGCTGACAAGGCGCTGCTGGAGAGCATCACAGTTACCCAAAACTCGTTCAGAGTTACTGTGGAGCACTGGACCGAGGGTCTGGTGAATATTGCCGCAGTCATCGACGAGGAGCTGGCGCAGCTGGAGACGGAGGACTTTGGGTATCCCTCCGACGAGAATCTCCAACCCAGCGCCAAGCTCAGCCTGTTCTTCAAGGGCGTGGCGACGGCACTCCAGCGGCTCCGGGAGAGGATCCCAAAGCAGCTGGCCGACGAGTCGCGCAGAATCTGCGCCGGGGTTCTCCAGAAGGTGCTGATGAAGGTGGCCTTCTGCAATCCAGGTCTCAGCTTCACCAACGTCCTCAAGTCCTTGCCGCCAGACGCCAATCGGGACGCACTCAAGGCCCTTGTCGCACCCATTGTGGACAAGGTGAGCGTGATCAAGAGGGTTGAGGGCGATCGCGTAGATTAGGCCGCCCATTTCTTCTCTTCCCTTGTCGCTGCTAATCATGTTATGAAAAACAGTCTGTTAGAGCTACGACAAGTTATCTTGTAATATAACTTTATTTCTGTTATCAATTGCTATGTTATTTCCTCTACTAGATTCCTTCCTTTGTATGTTTTTACCCTACGCTTCTAGGGAACTTGTCGGCGTAGGCACCCAAGCCGCGAGCGTGAGTGCGGAACGTCAGCAGCCTGCTGGCGGCGCTGCTTCCGACAAGAAACCTTGTCGCGACTAGATGCAGCACACTTAAGTTGTTGAGCGGACTCGAAACAAAGTAAGGGCCCAACTAGCCACGAGTTGGTTCCTCCGCGCACAGGTTTTCCATACAAAGCAGGGTCGTTCGAGGAAGATAACTCAAAAATTTAAAAACTGATTGCTCAAACTTTGGCAACTTAGCTTTTCTGTCGTTTGCTTCTCGACAAGGCAAAACTTCGCTTGAACGACGCCTGGTCCATACCACAATCTTCTCCTTCCCCCCCCGGCAAACTTGTGTGCGAGGGAACCTTCTTTTCCTTTGTTGAAAAAGAAGAAAGAAGAGAAAATAATGATATGGAGCCCTTCGGCTCGTTATTGCTTACCGGATGTAGGTGCTGCACAAAGTGTTAGATAATCGCATGCAAGAAAGAAACTAATGCATGAAATGGACAAGTTGTGCGGAGCACATGGGGTTTTATTTATGCACGGGATCTGCGCCCGGCTTTGTACAAAGGATTATATGCAACAGCGACAAGACTTGTACAAAAGGTGGTTGCCGGAACGGGTTCTGGCAACCGCGCCCTACGGGAAAAACTTACGAAGATGTTCTATGTTCCAGGAGTTGCTCACCGGAATCCCATCTTCGGTCTCAAGGCGGACAGCAACGGGCCTTGTGACTCGTTTCACTCGATAAGGGCCTTCCCACTTCGGTGTCAACTTGTTGGAACTCTTGGCGGACTGAACGCGCCGAAGAACAAGGTCGCCTTCCTCGAAGCTTCTGGCCTTAACTTTGCGGCTATGGTAGCGGCGCAAAGCTTGCTGGTATCGAGCAGCTCGTACATCAGCCTGAAGACAATCTTCCTCAAGGAGCAGCGCGTCGTCTTGTCGCAGCTGTTCTTGCTCAAGCTCATCATAAGCGAGCACTCGAGGCGATCCGTATACGAGTTCCATGGGGAGAACTGCCTCTGCTCCATAGACTAGAGCGAAAGGCGTCTGGCCAGTGGCTCGATTTGGCGTCGTTCTGATCGACCAAAGAACCACCGACAGCTCCTCGATCCAGTTTCTTCCGCACTTGCGCAGCCTGTCGAAAGTTCTAGTCTTGAGCCCGCGCAGCACTTCAGCATTTGCCCTCTCTGCTTGACCGTTGCTTCTCGGATGAGCAACAGAAGCGAAGCAGACCTTGGCGCCAAGGTCTTGGACGTACTGCATGAAGGTGCGGCTCGTGAATTGCGTGCCGTTGTCGGTGATGATCCTGTTAGGGATCCCAAAACGGCAAACAATTGACCTGAAGAACTTGACTGCTGACTGTGCTGTCACCTTCCTCACTGGCTGCACTTCCGGCCACTTTGTGAACTTGTCGATTGCGACGTACAAGTACTCAAAGCCCCCGACAGCTCGGGGGAAAGGGCCGAGGATATCGAGCCCCCAGACCGAAAATGGCCAGGATAAAGGGATCGTCTGGAGAGTTTGAGCTGGCTGGTGTATCTGTTTGGAGTGGAACTGGCACGCTTCACACTTGGTTACTTGTGCAGTTGATCCTGGAGGGCTGTCGGCCAAAAGAAACCTTGCCGAAAAGCTTTGCCGGCAAGTGCTCTTGCGCCAATGTTGTGGCCACATATGCCTCCATGTATCTCTGCCAACAGCTTTTGTCCATCTTCCCGGCAAATATACTTCAATTTCACACCGTTGAGTCTTTTTTTGTACAGTATGCTATCGACAAACTGGTACATACTTGACCGCTGGGCTACTTTTTCCGCTTCTTCTTGCTCTTCGGGAAGTTCTCCTGTCTGAAGGAAATGGACAATCTGCTGTGCCCATGCTGGAGCTTGTGGCTCGACAACAAGGACTAAAGGCACATTTGCTGCTGCGGGAACATCCGCTTCTACGGCAAGGACTTGCGGCCCTGCCGGAGCTTGATGTTCTTCGGCAATCTTGCCGGAGCAAAACTTGTCGGGAGCGTCTGCTTCAACGGAACAAACCATAAGGCTTGCCGAAGCAGACTGCCCCTCAGCATCCTTGGTGTTGATCTTGGGGACTTTCTTGGCGGCGGCTTCGGGGGCCGGAAAGTAGTCACCAGAAACCAACTTCCTCTTCTTGCTTTGTCCAGTTGATGGTGTTACGGATGGTTGAGTCAACTTGAGCACAAAGATCCCTGGTTCCACAGGTAACTTTAGTGCGGCGCACTTTGACAGGCCATCAGCAATGTCATTCTGAGCTCTTGGGATATGCTCCATCTGTAAGCCGTCAAAGTGTTCTTCTAGCTTCCTCACTTCATCAACATATGCTTCCATCAATGGACTCTGGTAGTTCTTGTTCACTTGGTGGACGACAAGCTGTGAGTCACCCCTGACAATGAGCTTCTTGATCCCAAGGTCTGCTGCGATTCTGAGACCGGCAAGCAATCCTTCATACTCTGCAGTATTGTTGGTTGCTTGCTCCTTGGGAAAGTGCATCTGGACTACGTACTTGAGGTGCTCTCCGGTGGGCGCGACAAGCAGCACGCCCGCACCAGCGCCTTGCAGCGAGAAGGCACCGTCAAAGTACATCAGCCACTCTTTGCTTGCCTCTTTGACGGGGATGCTCGTCTCTGGAATTTCTTCATCTAGTGTTGGCGTCCATTCTGCTATGAACTCTGCCAATGCTCTGCTTTGGATAGTTGAAGTGCTCTCAAACTTGAGGCCAAAGCTTGACAGTTCCAGCGCCCACTCGACACTCCTGCCTGTCGCTTCTGGATTTTGCAGTATCCTCTTCAGCGGAAAGCGAGTGACGACTGTGATCTCATGTGCTTGGAAGTAATGGCGCAGCTTTCTCGAGGCCATGAGGAGGCCGAAAAGCAACTTCTGCACACCAGCGTACCTTGATCTAGCCCCCTGTAGAAGGGAACTGACAAAGTAAACCGGACGCTGCACCATTCTCTTCTGCATCTTATCATGCTCCTGCGCAGATCCATCTCTGTCGAGACCAGAGCTTGTCGGCGAAGCCCCCTGCTTGTCGCTAGATGCATCTGCCGTGGTTGCTGGCTCATCATCTGCCTCCCTCTCCGCCACTAACGCAGCACTAACCACTTGATTGGTTGCCGCTATATACAGCAGCAACTTCTCTTGCGGCTTAGGTGCGACAAGTGTTGGAGTGGAGGACAGGTATCTCTTCAAGTCCTGCAGCGCAGCCTCCGCCTCCGGAGTCCATTTTATTGGACCTGCCTTTTTCAAAATTTTGAAAAATGGCAGGGCGCGCTCAGCGGATCTGGAGATAAACCTGCTGAGGGCAGCCACGCAACCGGCAAGCCTTCGTACGTCCTTGACGCGCTTTGGTGCTTCGATCTGCTCAATGGCCTTGATCTTGTCGGGATTGGCTTCAATCCCCCGCTGAGACACGAAGAACCCGAGAAGCTTGCCGGAAGGGACTCCAAACACAAACTTCTCGGGGTTAAGCTTGAGGTTGATCTTGCGCAGATTTGCAAATGTCTCGTCTAAATCTTGAATCAGGGTCGCCCTGTTCTTGCTTTTGACCACTATGTCATCCATGTAGGCTTCCACATTTCTGTGCATCTGCGGCTCAAAAGCGTGGTGGACTACCCTTGCGAATGTTGAACCAGCATTCTTCAAACCGAAAGGCATCCGTACGAAGAAGTACGTGCCACACGGGGTGATAAATGCGGTTTTCTCTTCATCCTCTTCTGCCATGAAGATCTGATGGTATCCTGAGTATGCATCAAGAAATGAAAGCAAATCACATCCGGCTGTGGAGTCAACAATCTGGTCAATGTGCGGCAAGGGAAATGGGTCTTTGGGACAAGCTTTATTAACATCAGTGAAGTCAATACAAAGCCTCCATTTCCCGTTAGCCTTGCGCACAACAACAGGATTGGCCAACCACGTGGGATGGAGCACTCCTCTGACAAGGCCTGCTGCTTCCAACTTCTTGATTTCTTCTGCGATGAATTCTTGGCGCTCCACTGCCTGTTTCCTGACTTTCTGCTTGACGGGCCGCGCATGAGGACAGACGGCAAGGTGGTGCTCAATTACTTTCCTGGGAACACCGGGGATATCAGACGGTTGCCACGCAAACACGTCGACATTCGCCCGCAGGAAAGCAACGAGCGCTCTTTCCTATTTGGGGTCAAGAGTGGCGCTGATGGTGAAGGTACCACCAGTGCCGTCCTCCTTGGCGGACACCTTCTTGGTCTCAGGTGGAGCTGCCATTGCCTTCTTACACTTGCCGGTGGACCTCGATGGTGCGTCCTCGACGGTAGCGCAGCACTCCAAAGAGGTGCGCTTGCCGGAGTGGGCATCAGAGCTCTTGCCGGACTTGGTCTTCTTCTTCCCCCCGGGAGCTTCAGCGGCAAGTGTCTTGCGTTCAACTGCGGCTGCTGCTTCCCGGTAGATCTTGCTGGCACATATAAGAGCATCCTTCTTGTCGCCAGGGACAAAGATGACACTTATCGGGCCTGGCATTTTCAATACGTTGTACGCATAGTGAGAGGCTGCCATGAACTTGGCGAGTGACGGACGGCCAAGGATTCCATTGTAAGGTAATGGAAAGTCAGCAACATCAAACGTGACCCTCTCAGTCCTGAAGTTCAGCTCGCTGCCAAATGTTACCGGCAACGTGATCTTTCCCTTCGACTTGCTCCTTCCCGGGTTGATTCCTTGAAATGTACCGGTCTCTTCGAGCTCGCTGTCAGGGATCTGGAGTTTCTGGAGCACCGCGGAGGAGATCAGGTTCAAGCCGGCCCCGCCGTCAACTAGCATCTTAGTGACCTTGAGGTTGTGGATTGTTGGTGAAACCAACATCGGCAAGCACCCGACCGCAGTTATGCGATCAGGGTGGTCCTCAATATCAAAAATGATAGGCGTGCTAGACCATTTTAGAGGCTTGTGTGACTCGACGGGTGGTTCCGCTGCATTAATTTCCCACACCCACTGCTTGAGCTGACGGTGCGAGGTATGCAGAGAAGCACCACCGTCAATGCACAGGACCTCTGTGGCTTTCTGGAACTCCTGCTCATCAGTCTCCTCATCATCCACGTCTTCATCGTCATCGTCATCTTCATCCTTGTCGCGGCCACGAGGAGGTCTATCTC
Source organism: Triticum aestivum (assembly GCF_018294505.1). Classification (NCBI taxonomy): domain Eukaryota; kingdom Viridiplantae; phylum Streptophyta; class Magnoliopsida; order Poales; family Poaceae; genus Triticum; species Triticum aestivum. Next base: position 269,842,811 of record NC_057812.1, read on the forward strand.
CTTGCCGGTGCTTGGCCTTGCCGCGGCGTCCTCCTCGGCCGGGACGTTTCTTGCCGGATCCCCCAGCACCTTCCTGGGCCTTCTCCTTGTCGCGCCGCTCGTATTCAGCTTTCTGTTGCTCAACAAGCTGCTCGACTTTCCTGCAGCTCTGGAGATCATGGCCCTTGGTGCGGTGGATCTTGCAATACTGCTTGTTGGTGCCGTCCTACTTGTCGGCGACCGCCACCTCCGTGGCAACCTCCTTGCCGGAGTCACCGGCTTTGGCTTTCTTGGCGTCACCACCGTTGCCGGACTGCTCAACAAGTAGCACCTCTTTGCCTTTCCTCCTCCTGTTGTTCCGCCGCCGATTTTTCCTTGCCGGGGCAGCATCTTCACTGTCAGATCCTCCCGCTCCTACATTCTCTCCGGGGAGTCTCCTCCCTTCCTCAGCACGTGCACATTTTCTTGTCGGCCAGTGCATATAACTCACTGACATCCCTGATCTTGCACATCGCCATTTCCTCCCGCATCCTGCGGTTTCGCACGTTCTGATGGAACGCGCTGATCACCGCGGCAGGGTGGACGTCTGGGATGTTGTGCTGCACACTGCTGAATCTTTGAATGTACTTGCGCAGGGGCTCTCCTTCCTTCTGGGCGAGCAGATGAAGATCACTCTCCTGGCCATGAGGCTTGTGTCCGCCTGTGAAGGCGCCGACAAAATGATGGCACAGATCAGCCCAAGAGGATATGGAGTTGTCTGGCAAGTGCATGAGCCAGGATCTGACGTTGGGCTTGAGCACCAGCGGGAAGTAGTTGGCAAGGATCTTGTCATCCCGTCCCCCGGCAGCCTGCACCACAATGGTGTAGATGCTGAGGAACTCCGACGGATGCGTCTTGCCGTCGTACTTCTCCGGTACGTCTGGCTTGAAGTTCTTCGTGCTGGGCCACTGGACTTGCCGCAGCTCACGAGTGAACGCAGGGCAACCTACCGCGTACGGCAGATCGCCTGGTTCCCCTGGCGCATGCATGTCAATAGAGGGCCCAGCGCGCTTGTCGGATTGACGTCGCGCTTCTCTTTGGCGCTCGATGCGAGTTCGAGCGTCTTCTTGTTGTCGATCATGAAGAACTTGGCGCTGATCGCGACGAGCTCGTGGATCCGACAATGCGGTGGAATCGCTGTCGAGGTGGATCCGGCGAGTCGGCGATCTTGGCCTTTGGGGCGGTGATTGCATGGTAGTTGCACCTCCACCCGATTCGTCGCCATCGGCTCGCGCCTGGCAACCCTGCCGCGGCGGCGACGTGCTCGGCCGCCATGGAGTGTCGCCGTTGGCGCAACCAATGAGACTCTGAATGGTGGCCCTCCATTCGTCGATCTTGTCCGACGTCGGAGGGTAATCTAGGAGTAGTTGAGCTCGCGCCAAAGCTTCTGCTGGAGTGGTGGGTGGCAGTGGTGGACGGCGCGAGGAGCGGGACGTGCTCGGACTTCTAACTATGTTAGAAGGAGCAGTATCCCATCCAGGTGACCGTGCCCCTCTCGTGCCAGCATGCTGGCGTGCATGCTGGTCTTGAGCGCCCCGAGATCCACCAGCTTGGTCTTGGCCTATCATGCGTATGGCACTGCAAGTGCCATGACGCTGTTGGTCTTGCGCCTCCTGAGAGTGGCGCGGAACATGTACAGTCGCCGAGGTTTGTGCAGCCTTGTCCTTGGACCTGGCAGCATCATAAGCTTCCTCGTAGACGTCCATTCTTCTGCCGATGTCCATTCCACCACCCGTTTGCTCCAACGGTGGCGGAAGTGACGTGGACGGAGCGGCTGCCGCCGAAGTCTTCTTCTTCGGTGGCATGTTGATGAAGGGAATGAAGATCTAGCTCGTGTGAACGCCGGATCAGGTTCACACAATCTCGACGCCCCCTACCTGGCGCGCCGAAGATGTCGGGGAAACTGATCCACGAACACCTATGGGGCCGGCGGACCAGGCCCCTTTCGGTTCGGCGGGGGGGGCGGGGGGCGGAGATCGCACGAAGAGCAGATCGAGGCGAAGCACACGAGCAGTTTACCCAGCTTCGGAGCTCTCCGGAGAGATAACACTCCTACTGCTGCTTGTTTGATTATCTTGTGTTCTTGCTCCAAGGAGAGAGCGTAGTGTTTTTCTGGGTTACGAATGAGTCCAACCTCGCGAACCAGTCGAACTGAACCCCCACTACGTTGCGCATGGGCCTCCTTTTATATGCTAAAGGGGTCACCGACAGGTGGCAACCCAGAGAAGGGTACAAATGTAAAAAGTGAGGTGGTTGGTACAGTTACTTGTAAAGTGCACCCTACCTAACCCTGACGGCAGGGGACAAGGGCATTAAATGCCCGTCTGAGTCGTCCACAGTGCAGAAAAGGACCGTTAGGGGCGCCACCGTTCGCCACGATGGCGATCTTGTCAGCTTCGCATGCCACTGCGCACTGCTGGCTGCACAGCCTCCCGCCACGCGCGCCAGGAGAGGCCCGCAGAGCGACACGTTGGTGGATGCACTGGAGCGTGGGCACAGAGTGGCCGCCTGCCGCGGCAAGCGCCTTGCCGCTGCTGTAATCTTGTCGGGTCCGGAAGCTTGTCGCTCACCGGGCCTCGAGGTACCTTGGTTGGTCTTCCCGGCAAGCTCCTCTTGCCGGGGCCTTGTTGCCTTGCCGGAGCGCGTGGCGCGTCGCAGCAAGTTCCTTGGAGTGCCTTGGTTGGCCTTCCCGGCAAGCTCCTCTTGTCAGGGCCTTGTCTCCTGAGCTTAAATACTTTGTTCTTGAATGGCTCCAAGGGAACCACGGAGGATCTTGGCGTTCGCCCGGCAAGCCTTGCCGCGGGGTGCTGCAACTGCCCGTGCACAAGTTCGGGGTACTAGGGTACCCCTATTCTAGTACACCGACACTCCATCAACGTGGATGTACGATAGCACCACCTACCAGAACCACGACAAAAACATCCATGTCTCCAATTGCGTTTGAATACTCCAAACCCTTCTCTTTACATTCTTGCAAGTTGCATGCTTTACTTTCCGCTGCTCATATACTCACTGCATGCTTGCTTGATATGTATTGTGTTTGTTAAACTTGTGCTTAAACTCCACTTAAACTTTAGAATATTAAAAACTGCAACTTTTGGCACTTAGTGTCTAATCACCCCCCCTCTAGACACCTCTTCTCGATCCTTTCAATTGGTATCAGAGCTTTGGTCTCCATTGCCTTGGTTTAAACACCATTGGAGGAAGATGGATGTGTGTACTTTGGGGAGTCTTAGACCTAGAGTGCCTATTCTTGATGGAGAGTATTTTCATGAGTGGAAAAATAAAATGCTTGAGATTTTCAATGAATATCATTTGAACAAGTACATTACTAGCCCTTGTCCACCTCATGTTGATCCTTTACACCCTACCCTAGATGAAGATATTGACATGATTCGCAATCTTAGAACTGTTGAGCTCATCATTAGAGGCTTGCCTAGAAACTTGATTAGATGTTTGCCTACTCTCAAGTGTGCCTACACCATATGGAGATTTCTTGAGGAATGATTTCCAGATTATTCCTTGAAAAATTTAGACGAAATTCTCCATAAGTCTATTGCCTTGAGTAAGATGAACTCTAGTGATCCTACCTTTGGTGATTGTCTATTTGAGCTTACCAATCTTATGCGTGCTAAAGGAAATGTTGGAATCATTAGCGATATAATATCCGAAGCTATTAGAATTCATAAAGGTAACCATTGTGATGATCATTTATCTAATGAATTACCCTCTCTAGGAATTGATCAGTCACAAGATGATGTTGAACATGGATACTATGATGAAGATGATGATAGTGACTATGATCTTGATGATGCAATGAGGCATTTTGGTCTTATGGCAAATCTTCGCGGCTACATGGCTGGAGGAAAGGAATGGGTCCTTGATAGTGGATGTACTGATAATATGACCGGAGATAAAGATATGTTCCGTGAGCTTGCTGAAAACGACAGCCCTCAAAAATATGTCACTTTTGGTGATAATTCAAAGGGTAAGGTGGTTGGCCTTGGTAAGGTGGCCATCTCACATGATAGCTCCATACAAAATGTCATGCTCGTTGAATCCCTTGGATACAATTTACTTTCAGTTTCTAGACTTACCGATTTCGGTTTCAATGTCTTATTCACTGAAGTAGATTGCCAAGTGTTTCGTAGAGACAATCATAAAATGATCTTTACCGGTATATGTAGAGGAGATCTTTACATTATTTATTTCACTAAAAAGGCTCAACCTAGAACTTGCTTAATTACCAAATCTTCTAAAGGCTGGTTATGGCATAGAAGACTAGGTCATGTTGGTATGCGAAATCTTGATAAGCTTATTAAAGGTGATCATATCCTTGGAATAAAAAATGTCATATTTGACAAGGATAGACTTTGTAGTGCTTGTCAAGCAGGGAAACAAGTTGGAGGAAGTCACCGCGCGAAGAACATCATGACCACACGAAGACCACTCGAGCTACTTCACATGAATCTCTTTGGTCCAAATGCCTACAAGAGTCTCGGTGGTAACTCATTTGGTCTAGTCATAGTTGATGATTTTTCAAGATTTACGTGGGTGTTCTTTCTTGATGACAAATCGCAGGTCCAAAAGATCTTCAAAAACTTCGCTAGGAAGGCCCAAAATCAGTTTGACGTGAAGATCAAGAAAGTTCAGAGCAACAACGGAACGGAGTTCAAGAACGCAAATGTGGACACCTTTCTTGATGAAGAAGGGATTTCACACGAGTTCTCGGCTACGTACACACCTCAACAAAATGGAGTTATTGAAAGGAAGAACCGGACTCTTATCGAGCTGGCAAGAACGATGCTTCATGAGTACAAAACGCCAAAGCACTTTTGGGCGGAAGCGGTTGAGACAGCTTGTCATGCAACAAATCGCTTGTATATTCACAAGCTACTCGGCAATATGACATACGAGCTCCTCACCGGTAACAAACCCCAAGTTGGATACTTTCGAGTATTCGGCTCAAAGTGCTACATTCTTGATAAGCATCGTCGTTCTAAATTTTCTCCTAAATCTCATGAAGGTTTCCTACTTGGTTATGGCTCAAACTCTCACACTTACCGTGTCTACAACAATTTCACCCGAAATTTTGAAGAGACGGTAGATGTGAAGTTTGATGAATCTAACGGCTCGCAAGTAGAGCAATTGCCAATTGATGTAGGAGACAAAGACCTTTCGGAAGCAATTCAAGACTTGTCCATTGGCAAGATTCGTCCAACGGAAGTGAAGGAGAGTACCTCGTCCTTCCAAGTGGAAGCTTCTACCTCACGACAAGGTGAACCAAGAGTTGATACGGAAGCATCCACAAGTGGGACACGCCAAGATGAAGAAAACGAGGAAGCGCACCAAGATGAACATCAACAACCTCCTTCTCCACCACGACAAGAGAACGACAACGTCAATAATGAAGAAGTCCAAGAAGAAGCACAAGATGAAGAGGATGTTCCACCCTGACCCAAGCAAAAGCTTTCACGAGTTCGAGTAAGAATTGCTAAGGATCATCCCATCGAGCAAATCTACAATGATATCCAAACCGGGAGAATCACTCGCTCTAAAACTCGTTTAGCTAACTTTTGTGAACATTACTCATTCATCTCTAGCATTGAACCTATGAAGGTTGAAGAAGCATTGGAGGATCCGGACTGGATAAACGCTATGCATGAAGAGCTACACAACTTTGAGAGAAATCAAGTGTGGACATTGGTCGAGAAGCCCGACAATAACCACAACATCATTGGTACCAAATGGGTGTTTCGCAACAAGCAAGATGAAGATGGACAAGTGGTTCGCAACAAAGCACGTCTCGTCGCCCAAGGCTACACACAAGTTGAAGGTATGGACTATGGTGAGACATATGCTCCCGTTGCTAGACTTGAGTCCATTCGCATCTTACTCGCTTATGCTAATCACCATGATATCACCTTGTACCAAATGGACATTAAAAGTGCTTTTCTAAATGGCAAAATTGAGGTGGAAGTTTATGTTAAGAAACCTCACGGCTTCGTCAATCCTAAGAAACCTAATCATGTTCACATACTTCACAAAGCCCTTTATGGTCTTAAACAAGCTCCTAGAGCATGGTATAAATGCTTGACCAAGTTCCTTATTGAAAAAGGCCTTGAAATTGGTAAAATTGATTCTACTCTTCTTACTAAAAGGGTTAATGGAGAACTATTTGTGTGCCAAATTTATGTTGATGATATCATATTTGGTTCAACTAACCCTCATTTTAGTGAGAAGTTTGGAAAGCTAATGTCGGAGAAGTTTGAGATGTCTATGATGAGTGAACTCAAATTCTTTCTCGGTTTGCAAATCAAGCAAACTAAGGAAGGTACCTTTGTCTCTCAAACAAAGTACACCAAGGACTTATTCAAGAAGTTTAATATGCAAGAATGCAAAGGTATGACTACACCTATGCCTACTAGTGGACATCTTGATTTGACCAAAGATGGTGAACCGGTTGATCAAAAGGTTTATCGCTCTATGATTGGTTCATTGTTATATCTATGTGCCTCTCGTCCCAATATTATGCTAAGTGTGTGCATGTGTGCACGATATCAAGCTGCTCCTAAAGAGTGTCATCTTAAGGCTGTGAAAAGGATAGTGAGATACCTAATCCATACACCAATTTTTGGCATTTGGTATCCTAAGAGGTCCTCTTTTGATCTTGTTGGCTACTCCGATTCGGACTATGCCAGAGACAAGGTTGATAGAAAATCCACTTCGGGTACTTGTCAATTCCTTGGTAGATCTCTTGTGTCTTGGTCTTCCAAGAAACAAAACTCGGTATCCTTATCCACCGCCGAAGCGGAATACATTGCCGCTGGTTCATGTTGTGCTCAATTACTTTGGATGACCCAAACTATTAAAGATTATGGGATATATGTGAAACATGTTCCATTGCTATGTGACAATGAAAGTGCTATTAAGATTGCTCACAATCCCGTGCAACATTCTCGAACTAAGCATATTGAAGTTCGTCATCATTTCATTCGAGATCATGTTGCAAAAGGGGACATTAACCTTAAGCATGTTCGCACCGATAAGCAATTGGCGGATATATTCACTAAACCACTTGATGAGAAAGTGTTTTGCAGGTTGAGAGGTGAATTGAACATCATTGATGCTTCAAACTTGGAGTAGGAACTCCATTTGATACATGAGGGGCATGAGCCTATGACTAATCCTCGATATTTCTCTTATGATGCTATTCATATGTCTTGGATATATTTGTACCTTGCATGTTATCTAACCCGTGTAGGTACTTGGTTGAATCTAAATCTATGAGATTGCAACTCACTCACATCATGAGCAATCTCTACATCACCAAGTCTCTACACAATGGTGGTTGAAGACAAGGAAGCACGAAACCATTCAAACGTATCCTTTGGAAAATTCTATGTTGAGTATCATGATTGTCATTTTGGATACACAAGTGCTCTTCCTTGCAAAGCTAACCCATGTAGGTAGATGAACTCAAACTCCAAGTGGTGCTCCCAACCCTTGATGAACTACATCAACCTTGAGCAACCCGCACAAGTTCAACTACATGAGCAAGATCAACACCACCACCCAAGGTATGTTATTCCATCTTAGAGAAGCTTTACTCCAAGGCATGAGTCAAAGCAACTCGACAAGATGTGAATACATCAAAAGGCTTAAATGAAAAATGGTAACCCCATTTTGAGCCTAAACGATGAGTATGACCTATGATCAAGTGCTCTCACTTGACTCCTAAGTCAATATACTCTAACATAGGTGACTTTGTCACCGACCATCTCTAGATGAAGTCATCTAGAACTTTTAGTTTCTTTTCTTTCCTTTTTGTTCTGCATTTTCTGCATCCAATTCATTGCAAATCTTTCAGTAAATTCCTTGCATATCCTTGTGAGATATTACTTGTCTAGTGAGCTGAGGTGACAAGTGGTTTCACTCTAATGAACTTGGTCACACCGGTTTGTTCTCTTCGGCCCAACCGAAATCTTTCGGTGCAACCGAAGCACACAACTCGGAGTCACCAATTCCACCACAGGAAAACCAACTTGCCACTTATTCCTGATTTCTATTTGCTCCAGCTCCACTCAATGATTCTTGTCCTCTACCAGCATCATATTAGACATGCTGCTTTGCTCTGTGACTCGAGGACCAACCCATTTGTATCACATGTCCAGAAGAGCCCTTCTTGGAAATTGATGTCAAAGGGGGAGAGAGAGATCACATCAAAGCTTCATCCTTCCTATAGGGGGAGAAAGAGAGAATACTCGGGGGGAGAGAGTTTCTCAACTAGGAGAAAGTAATATCATCAAAGACCCCAGATGCTTGGTGTTCAAGAGGAGAGATGTCACATGTTTGGTTGCTTGCTTTAGCTCAATCTCTGTTGTTTCCTTTTTTGTTGCTCTGATTTTCTATTCCCTATCTTCTCCCAATATCCCATGCAGATTCAGGGGGAGCAAGACATCTAAGGGAAGGAAATCTCTGATTTTATTGCATATCTTTACCTTTGCGGACATGTCTATATCCAATGTGGTACTTAGTACTCACTCTACATGTCATCCCAGTCTTGGTTCTCTTGTGGTTTCTCTTGCTTGCTCTGGTTAGTAGGTGTATCTGTGTTATTTAACCTTGTTTGCGCAGGTTCATCCCATCCTAAGCCAACTCAAGACCACAAGGTAAGTATATGCATCACAGTCATGTGAATGAGAAGTTCTTGCTGATGTACATACTGTTTGCAAGAAGGACTCATGAGCATGAAGGTACATTTCTCACATTCACATCATTTGCTCTGATGCATATAGCCAAGATACATGTAACACATTGCTTACTCTGTCATGTTTACGCATTCACATGCTCCTATATTCAATATTCACATGATTGCATACATGTAGGGGGAGCCTATGCATGTTACATGTCTTTCCAAAGCTTTACTTGCTATTCTCTATATCTTTATATAAAGCTTTGATGTATGTTGTCATCAATAACCAAAAAGGGGGAGATTGAAAGCACAAGTGCTCCCTGGGTGGTTTTGGTAATTAATGTCAACATATCTCTTGTTGGACTAACACTTTTACCTCGTATGTTTCAGATAAGTTCAACAACGGAGTGGCATGGACTAGAGGATGTGGAACCCCTTCAAGATGCTAAGGACAAAGGATTGGCTCAAGCTTCAAGATCAAGACTCTACATTTTCTATTTTAGTGATCCAAGATCACATTGAGTCTATAGGAAAAGCCAATACTATCAAGAGGGGATGAGGTGTTGCTTAATGGCTTGCTTGCTCAAAGTGCTTAGTGATATACTCCAAAACCCTCAACTACCTTCCTACATCCACATATGACCTAAACCAAAAGTCAAACTCGGCCCCACCGATTCTATCTATCCGGCGCCATCGAGTTTCAGATGTCATAGCCACTGCCACAAACCCTAGCAAATCGGTTTCACCGATAGGGATCTCGGTCTCACCGAGATGGGATTGTAATCTCTCTGTGTATGTCCATTACCAAAATCGGTCTCGCCGAGTTTGAGCAATCGGTACTACCGAGATTACAATGCAGACCCTCTGGTTAGCTTATTACCAAAATCAGTCCCACCGAGTTTGTGTAATCTGTCTCACCGAGTTTGCCTGACCAACTCTCTGGTTAGCTTTTTACCAAAATCGGTCCCACCGAGTTTGTGTAATCGGTCACACCGAGATTACGTTATGCCCTAACCCTAACCATATTGGTCCTACCGAGTTGCATCTCAGTCCCACCGAAAATCCTAACGGTCACTAGGTTTGCTGAATCGGTCCGACCGAGTTTAACCATTCGGTCCCACCGAGTTTGGCAAATTGTGTGTAACGGTTAGATTTTGTGTGGAGGCTATATATACCCCTCCACCCACTCTTCATTCGTAGAGAGAGCCATCAGAACATACCTACACTTCCAATACACATTTTCTGAGAGAGAACCACCTACACTTGTGTTGAGGTCAAGATATTCCATTCCAACCATATGAATCTTGATCTCTAGCCTTTCCCAAGTTGCTTTCCACACAAATCTTCTTTCCACCAAATCCAAATCTTGTGAGAGAGAGTTGAGTGTTGGGGAGACTATCATTTGAAGCACAAGAGCAAGCAGTTCATCATCAACACACCATTTGTTAATTCTTGGAGAGTGGTGTCTCCTAGATTGGCTAGGTGTTACTTGGGACCTCCAACAAGATTGTGGAGTTGAACCAAGGAGTTTGTAAGGGAAAGGAGATCGCCTACTTCGTGAAGATCTACCACTAGTGAGGCAAGTCCTTCGTGGGCGACGACCATGATGGAATAGACAAGGTTGCTTCTTCGTGGACCCTTCGTGGGTGGAGCCCTCCGTGGACTCGCGCAACCGTTACCGTCCCTGGGTTGAAGTCTCCATCAACGTGGATGTACGATAGCACCACCTATCGGAACCACAACAAAAACATCCGTGTCTCCAATTGTGTTTGAATACTCCAAACCCTTCTCTTTACATTCTTGCAAGTTGCATGCTTTACTTTCCGCTGCTCATATACTCACTGCATGCTTGCTTGATATGTATTGTGTTTGTTAAACTTGTGCTTAAACTCCACTTAAACTTAAGAATATTAAAAACTGCAACTTTTGGCACTTAGTGTCTAATCACCCCCCCTCTAGACACCTCTTCTCGATCCTTTCATGGGCCCAACAGGTGGTTGGCCCTCCTGTCATGCAGCAAAAGGCAGGTGCAGTTAAGGCACCGGAGCTCAGTCCGCGAGGGAGAGGGTGTTGTAGTAATAAAATTTCTAGGTCTTGTACGAGTTGACGCGACACATCAAAGAACTGCACTCGATATAAGTCTTTTTACACATTTCAAATTGGCTACTTTGTATGTAGGAGTAGACATATTCTGCTTCGTTTGTAGTCACTGGTTGCAATCTCTAAAAAGACTTATATTTGGAAACGGAGGGAGTACAATGCATGCATGCATGCCGTGACTTTCCTTTTGATACTTGCATGTGTTGATTTGATGCACCTTGCCAAATTTTGACTATAAATTTAACTAACCAAATTTTCATGCGTGTCACAAAAAATTACGGGGATGTTTGGATTGTGACTATGTTTGTCTTATGTTGCCACATTATTTTTCCCACACATGCCACACTTGCCTAACCTGAGTTGCTCAAATTGTTAGACACACTTTGGCTTGCCTAAGGGATTCTTGCCACAATTTTTGTGTCTATGACATGTGGGGTTCACTGCTAATAAAAAATTCTTGTCTTAGGTGTGGCTAATAAAAAAGACTTATATTTAGGAACGGAGGGAGTAGAAAATATAAATAATAATGCATGTTGGGGCAACCCACGTTTCCGCTAATTTTAGCCGTGGGCTTGTTCACAATTTTTACGAGGGGGTGGTTGTTCATTTAATGGAGGGACTTGTAGTACCAGACTTGAATGATACAAAGTGCGACCTGGCACACCGTAACACCACTTGGAACAAGCGGGTAGCTATCTCAAAAAACAATCAACAACTAAAAAAACCACGACCTGGTATGTAGTAGTACACAATTTTAAACGATTGTTTTGATGGAGTGAAAAAGGAAAACTACCCCACTACATATATATAGGCCGGAGCCTCCGCGCTTGCTTGCTAGGGTTGCTCTATTCACACACTCTCATCCTCTCCAGATCTAAACAAGATAGGGGTAGTAACACTGTCTTTCTCCCTTCAAAAAACACTAGCTTTCTATCCTCACCGCTGGTTATAGATCCGGACGTATCCCCCTCCGCCGATGAAGGGGAGGAGGGGCAGTGTTTAGGCCGTCGTCGACAGCGAGGGAGGAGACCCACTACTGGCCCCACCGTTATCTCTGGACGAGCGCTAGCGCGGGAGGTCCTCTGATCCCCTCGTTGTTGCCTATGGGAAGATCCGGCTTCCCTCCGCACACCTATCCACATCCCGACGACCTTCAGGTATAGCTTCGTTCGAAACCGCCTTAGCTCTACTTCCCCAGCTCGCTACGTCACTACATGTGCATCATTTTCTACCTCTCAACCCCTCTCGATCCGATGGTCCAACGTCACATTTTTTTCTATTGTTAGAGGTAAAGCTACTTCATGGAGTCAATTCTTGTAGTACTTGGTTCAAACAAGAAATAAAGTGGGGGTGGGGGAATTTAGTATGTACATCGGACTTGGTACAAACAGGAAGGAAAGGGGTGAAAGTAGTATAGACTGGTCATCCAACCGGTCTCTTGGTTGAAAAGGGAAATATAGGGGTAACGTTGTACACAATGGTATGACCAGGACTAGATTTACTACACACACATAGGAGTAGGTGGCTAGAGTGAACAAAAATGGGACCAACCCAGATATGTTTCTTGGATGTTTTTTTCTCAGGGCAACAAACTATGAATCACCACTTTATGCCCCTGTTTACGTACATGGTGCTGGACTGCTGGTGCACCCACTGTTCTTAATCTAATGTCCCTGGAAAAAATGAAGCCATGCCACTGTTATAAGCCATGGCAAGTTTAGCCAAATGTTTTTGCCTGTAATTGTTTGATACTCTGACTGTTTCCTTTGTGCCTTTTGTGCAGACAGGGATATCCAATTCACTTGGTTGCTGTTGTGACCTTTTGGTGCACTGCACAAAACTCTTCTTAAAAGAAGTGACTTTTGTGTTGTTTAACTGGAATGTCAGAATGGAACAGTTGGTTCATTTTGGTGGAAATGCACAAAGGGAGATCTGTGTTCCAATCCTCATCATCCATATTTGCGCCATAACCTTCCTTTAGGTAAGAATGATATTTAATGCATGTGTTCATCTCTATTTTCCGACTGCCATGAGAAAATAATGTTGTTTTTTTACTAGTAAACTTGTACTCCCTCATTGACAAAACCAATTTTGAATTAGAAGGTCAATCATGTACTTGGTTTCACCAACTGGTGAGGAGAAAGAGAAACAGAGCATGAAGAGAAAGAATAAGAAGAATAAACAGTGCCAAGGCGATCTTGCTGAAGCCAGAGGCCTCAGTCGAGGCCATTCAAGGGCTCCGGTAACGACTAACTTACATGTGAGACGATCCTCCAGGGAGACCTTCCACTTCTGCTGTCTCACTTAATTAATTAGGAGTAGTTAAGTACCACTAATTTATTACTGCCTAATTTTCCTGTTGGAGTTAAACAAATCTTTAGTAGGACCCTATGCTGAATCATGTACGTGTGTATGTTTGTCTATGGAGGTGAATCATGTGGTGGAGCAGGGAGGGAATATTATTAGTGTCATGACATAATAGTGCTATTGTTTTGCATGTCAATTTATTGCCATTGGTTCAATGAGGCAATGTTTTGCGTATTGTCCATCATGAATTTGATGGTACTGTTTGAGTAATATGCTAATGTCTTCCTATCCTTTCTCACTAAGCTAATGAAGGTTTCACCTTGTTCCTACTTGTGCAAATAGGGATCATGTTGTGCCAATCATACATTTTATTGGAACTACACAAGACAATACAATGAACTGTATCCCAACCAATGCTTTAACTCTGTTGGAAGTTCTTGACAATCTTTTGATATAATCTCAGCACTGATAAACTAGAGTGATTTCAACCATACATTTGAAGTGCACAAAAATATATACTATTGTGTGATTCCAGTGAGTGCTTTATCATCTTTTATGGGACTACATGAATAAGCTTTTTTTCTCAGGTTGGTACGGGCCTAAGGCCTTCATCCATATTAGTTTGATGTCATCTCTATTTGCATCGTGCTACTGTCATGAGAACTCCTTTATCTTTGCACGTTAAAGTTTTGCAACCTATGATAAATGGCAATGCTTTGAGTGTTGAGTTGAGCTAATTGGCACTGATTAAATAAACTAATACATCTCTTTAAGCAAGACTACTATGTTGCTAACTTTACCCATTAAGATAATGAGGGTGCTTTTATTTGTTAGTGTATGTTTCATCAACTAGTCCCACTATTACAGTAATCTCACTCTCTCAATATATGTGCCAACAAGGATGCTCGATTTTGGTGGAACTGCACAAAAACTTTGGGTGCTTCATTGCCTCGACAGCTTCCATCCTTTCCCGTCAGTCGCTAATCTCCGCTTGCTTTCTTCCTTTGCTGTCAGTCGCTTGGATTATCTTGGCTTCTAGTCAAAGGAAATAGTAATTGATATGCTACCTCACACAGGTTGGTACTGGTCTTTATCCTGATTATTGTGCCTGTGATATGTATTAGGAATTTGGTATTGTGCTACTGTTTGCCGATTTCATAAAGGAGTAATTTGGAGCCTGAACTCACAGGCAAATCATTACATCGGGTGATTTCAGTAGAACTGGACAAAATGATCAGATGGACAGGTACTTATGCTGCTACTATGTACTCCAAAGTTCACTGAGACAAGCATCGATGTTGACAAGAAGTGCCTATATTCATTTGAGTATCAACCGGCATCAACCAATTGTCAAACTCCAAGTATTAGGAGAGTGAATGCCAAAAATATTGCTTGGTGCATAGCCCAGAAAAACGCAGTCCAGTCTTTGGTCCCAACTTGTGCCTTTTGGTTATCGGCACATATGGTAGCGAACTATATGGCATGGAGTCTAAAGATTCCAGAAAAGTTGGTTGACGTGTATATTCATCTGGCACTTAATCAGTCTGCACGCCAAGGATGCTCCATTTCAGTTGAACTGCACAAAAAATTTGGGTGGTTCATTTTCTCAACCGCCTCCTTTCTCGTCTGCAATGTAGAATTTTGGTGAGATACAGGACCAAGATGAGCCAGTAAATTAGTTGGATGAAAGTAGTGGCCAAGTTGCTCAAACCTCCCTCGGCACGAGGCCACTATTTGCGAATAAACCTACAAGCAAAGTTCAGATTGTCTGTGCTGCCTCTTATGTACTCAAAAGTTTACTCGTACAAGAACTAATTTTAGCAAGAAGTACCTCCGATTGAACACCATTTACCAGTCTGTACCCAAGGTAATTAAAGTTCGTCCATGGATCATATTGGTTGTGATCTCAATCATTTGGATGCATAAACATACTAAACATGTGTATATCTGTATCTTTTTGTGAATTATGTATGAATATTGTCGTGTGATCTATCAATCATTTGGATGCATAGATATGCTGAGCTTGTGTATATATGAATCTTTTGAGTTGTTGATAGTGAATGTTGGCTATGAATATGAACGTGTCCTGTGAACCTGAGTTTGATATGAATGTTTACCTTTTCTGTTGTATTTGTGTGTGAACTTGTTAGTATGCCTACTGTGGGGTATAAAACGCAGGTCTCTTATAAAAGTAATGATGTGTCCAATTTATGTTTTCCCTTCTACCACATTATATATACTAGCATAAGGGCCCGTGCGTTGCATCGGGAAAAAAATATGGCACACACTTACATTATATTCTTCTTTACCGGGTCTGTCATTACATGTGCTCCGGTGTAATAACATCATAAATTACCAAACTGCCTTAGGAGTTTTTGTCTCAGGCACCACAGTGAGAATGATTGACAATATGAGCATCACCAGCCTGAAGAAAGTTGTTGCTGTTATGACCGGCATGGCCAAGAGGATATATGATGTGCACTGACATCCAACAACAACATTTCTCATGGTTTCGGTTTTTTTCCGAACCAGTGCTATATTTGATTATTTGGCACAAAAAAGTTGTAATTCTTTCACTCCAACTATGGCCAACATGGCTCGTCATTCTTCCAAAAGATGTCCCTTGTGATATTTTTTTCAGAAAAAAGGAGTGCATTATCTCCTTCTGTCGTCTAACTGAAGGAAACTGAATGTGAAAATTTAAGTGTATATAGACTGACCCACTCGGAGTGCATACAAAAATATTTTTATCCAAGTCGTCAGTGCCAACACTGTAACTCCAATGTCCATCTGCATCTACACGGCTAGGTCTAATCTTAAGCAAGAATGAAACTACCAAGCAAACTGAGATAACAATATGTAGCCGACCCCGGGCAGCAGGTGGTCAGGGATCATCAGTAGAGAAACACGAAGTCGGCTGACGACCGCTGAGCATGGCCAATCCCATCTCGCTCTTGTGGCTACCGTGGTGGCTCCCGGGCCTCTCCGTGGCTCCTCCACTCCGAGTCCACAGCCCGACCTCGGCATTCCGCCTCCATCCTCCTCGGCCCTCTGTCCCGCGTGCTCCTCCACACCTCCCTCTCCAAGCCGACGGATCCGACCTTCCCCTCGCTGGATCTGGTACACCACGAGCGTCAAGCCACCCTGCCGCCGCGCTCGTGTCCATGTTGTGCATGGTGTAGAGGTGGCCAGCATGTGGAACAGGCTGCATCGCAGGCATCTGTGCGCTGTGCCTCCGCTTCCTCACCCCGGCGAGCACCGGACTGAACAGCTTCGCGCCGGACTGCCGTTTTGTTGTACAATTTCCCTTCGTTCTCTTTTTGTGTTTGTTGATTCAAGAGGCACGTTGTTGATATGCAATTTTCCAGGTATATCAACTGGTAGACTTTCATGTAAGCAATCGAGGACGGATTACTTCGAGTACATGTGTGAAAATCAAGTAAGGTACAGATACAGAAGCGTGCATGCAGGCCGAAACATGCGTGCAGGCCCAATAAGAGAATGTGGACGTGGACCAATTGGATGGACAAAGTTTTTAGTACCGCCTCGCAGCAATTGGACGGACTGTCTATCAAAACTAACGGAAAAAAATGAAAGCATAAATTCACGGAAATAGCGTATTGTGACGGTGAACCCAAAGAGTCAGTCCGTGCTTTATTATTAGGGAAAGATTTATATAATTACTATTATCGTATATTTTATAGAGACTTATATATACATTATAAAAACATCCCATGTGTTATTAACTTATAAAAGTAAATGTTTAACGGAAGTTGGCAAGGAAAATCCTGGTCGTTTTTGACTCACAGCCAAGGAAAATCCTGGTGATTGCGTACAAAAGCTTGTGAAGATTTTAAGGACCAATTTAATAATAACGTGCTCATTTTTATTTTGAGCAATAACTCGCTAATTTCTTAATTATATATATAAAAAATGTGCCTCTCCGGTTTATTCTTTGATATTAATTGCTCCTTCTAACATAACATTATATATATAACGAGCCCACCTAATACGTGTATTTCAAGGAAGTGCAAATGGGCTGGGATTTCTTAGAAAATATAAATGGGCCTGATTGACGTGAAATTATTTGTTCACCCAACCCAGCAAATGGACTGTACATTCTAGAAAACATGGGTTAAATATATGCCACATTTTTGCAGGCTGACATGTGGGCCAATAGGTCGAAGCCTACGCAGGGCATTGTCAACTTGGTTAACAAATGATTGTGTCATCCACAACCATTGGATTTATATCCAACGGCCGGCATGCACCTTCAATCTCTCGTCTTCTTCCTCCAGCGTCGCCAGGACCGCCTGGTCCGGCCTCCGGCGGCTAGCGGCTCTTCTTAGCACGCATCGCTACGAAGTGCTACCCCACCGCCAGCCAGGCTATCCCTCCACCCTCGACACCTCCTATTCTCCACAGACTACAGCCCCGCGCCGCAACAGAACCAGTTATAACCCTTCTCCTCCTCTCAATCTGCGACTCCACTACCGCATTTTCCCATCTCCGAGTCGTTCCCGTCCGGGGCCTCACCGTCGTCCACCGCCTCACTGCGTTCGGTGCGGCGTGGTCAACAAACGAGAGTCATCAGAAGAGGACTGTACGTGGAGAGCCTAATGGCTGGGACCCACGAGGTCCATGGTCGCACACAAGGAAAGTTCCTCCTTATTAAGCTAAAAAAATTCCTCCACCTGATAGCTGGGACCCACCGGCTGTATCTTCGCACGGAAGGAAGTGCCTCCTTGTTTTGCGAAAAAAATATTCATCCCATTGACACCTGGGACCCGTCAGATTTGGTGACTGACTTGTGGGCCTACTAAGCGGACGTGTACGCACGACTTTGTCAACTTAATCAACAGATGATTCTAGAAGCTGGACCGTTGGATGTTAATCCAACAGCCATGCTCCTTCTTCAACCTCTGTTCTTGCTCCTGTCTCCCGTGGGCGGCACCGCGGCTGTGCTGCCGTGCACCCGAACTAGTGAAGTTTCCCACTCCTCTCCATCTGCGACTCCACTGCCCCGTCTTCCCCATCTCCGGGTCGTTCCAGTCTGGGTGCTCTCGGCATGGCGTAGTCAATGTGGTCAACAACCGAGATTCATCGGAAGATGACTATACGTGAGAGGCTGACAGTGGGGACGCACCACGCCCATGGACGCATGCATGCAACGGAATGCAGCGAGGTCAACATGGTCAAGGAACGACTTCCATCGGAAGTATACTGTACGTGGAGAGTCTCAGCTGGGTCCACGGCCCCAGCAAGTAAGTGCCTCCTTATTACACGGAAAATAATGATTCCTCCAACTGATAGCAGGGACCCACTGGACGGGCCACCGTATTTTGCGAAAAAACGTTTGCCCCCTGACTGTTGGGACCCACCTGACGGGCCACCGTATTTCACAAAAAAATGTTCCCCCCGCTGTCAGTTCGGACCACCCGGAAGTGCCTCCTTATTACGCACAAAAAAATGAATACTCCCCCGGCTAGCTGGGACCCACCTTGGTGGGAGGCTGACTTGTGGGCCTACTAAGTTGACAGGGACAAAGGGCTTTGTCAACTTAGTCAATATGAACGATTCTAGCTCCAGTGACCGTACGATGTCCATCCAATGGTCGTAGTGCTTCTTCAACCTCTGGTCTTCTTGCTACAGTCGCCCAAAGCAGCGCCGATCGTGCCGCATGCTCCTGCCTCCCGTGGCCGGTTGTGCTGCCGCGGAGGCCTCACCGCCCCCTACTATTCCCACCGCTGGCCGGCCGTGCGGCGACGGCAGCCTCACACCACAGTCGAACCAGTGAACCCTCGTACTCCTCTCCGTGCGGGCTTCCACTGCCGCGTCTTCCCCGGCTTAGCGTCGTCCCCTTCCTAGGCCTCGCCGTCGTCCACCGCCGAGGTGCTCTCCGCGCGGCGTGGTCAACGTGGTCAACCACATTCCATCGGAAGAGTATTGTACGTGGAGAGGCTGACAGCTGGGTCCATGGCCACAGCCCAGTATTTTTGTGATTTGCCAAGTAAGTCGCTTTGTTAGGCCTGTTGGGCTGCAAATTTTTCAAGACGAGGAGAGCTTTCATTCGGCTGGCCGAGAAAATGGACCATCAGTAATGAGAAATGGGCTGTACATTTTTAAAACACATCAAATCGGCAATTAGTTTCAAATATCTTTTTTTTCATTTCGAGATTTTAAATTACATTAATTTTTATGCGTGGAGAATTTGTTGGATTTTATATTGATATACATTTATTTTTAAAATCAGTTTGAATGTGAGTCGAAATTTCGGGATTAAAAACAGTTCGGACAGCACCGAAATATGCAAAATTTCGTATAATTTTTTAACCGTGGCCACAATATGGGATGTAATGCTAACAAAAAGAATATGGGCTCCAAAAAACCTTAAGAATTAGCAAATGGGCTGTAAATTATTAGAAATAATGGCAGATGGGTTGTATGTTGTTTTCCATAGATTTGAAGCTTTCCTAAAAAAAGGTTGACGCACAAGCAATGACTGTTGGATGTCCATCGAACGGCCGTCGTGCTTCTTCAATCTCTGCTCTTCCTGCTCCAGCCGCTCAAACAAGCGCCGGCAGGACTGCCTGCTCCCTCCTCCCCACGGCCGGCTCTGCTGCTGCACAGGCCTCACCGCCCCATCGTACTCCCATCGCTGGCCTAGCCATCCCTCTACTCACCCACACCTGCTGTTATTCTCCGGCGATGGCAGACTAACCAGTAAACCCTCGTACAGTCGTACTCCCCTCCGCGTGGGAAACAACTGCCAAATATCCCTGCCTCCGTGTCGTTCCCTTCCTAGGCCACGCCGTCGTCCACCGCCCTGGTGCTCTCGGCGCGGCCTGGTCAACATGGTCAATGACCGACAAGCATTTGAAGTGGACTGTACGTGGAGAGGCCGACAGTTGGGTCCATGGCCGCACGCAAGGAAATGCCTCCTTATTACGCGCAAAATAATGATTCCTCCACCTGACATTAGGGACCCACCGAAAGGGCCTCTGTATTTCGCAAAAAAATGTTACCACCGCTGACAGGTCGGACCCACCAGCTATATCTTCGCACGCAAGGAAGTGCCTCCTTATTACGCACAAAAAATGAATACTCCCCCTGTTAGCTGGGACCCAGTATGGTGGCAGGCTGACTTGTGGGCCTACTAAGTTGACGGGGACGGAGGGCTTTGTCAACTTAGTCAATATGCACGATTCTAGTTCTAGTGACCGTACGATGTCCATCCAATGGCCGTAGTGCTACTTCAACCTCTGGTCTTCTTGCTCCAGCAGCCCAAACCAGCGCCGATCGTGCCTCGTGCTCCTGCCTCCCATGGCCGGCTGTGATGCGGCGGAGGCCTCACCGCCCCCTACTACTCCCACCGCTGGCCAGGCCATCCCTCTACTCACCCACACCCCCTGTTATTCTGCGGTGACGGCAGCCTCACACCGCAGCGAACTAGTGAACCCTCGTACTCCTCTACGTGTGGGCATCCACTGCCGCGTCTTCCCCGGCTCCGCGTAGTCCCTTTCCTAGGCCTCACCGTCGTCCACCACCCTGGTGCTCTCGGCGCGGCGTGGTCAACATGGTCAAGGAACGGCTTCCATCGAACATGGACTATACGTGGAGAGGCTGACAGCTGGGTCCACGGCCGCAGCAAGGAAGTGCCTCCTTATTACATGCAAAATAATTATTCCTCCACCTGACAGTGGGGACCCACCGGACGGGCCACCGTATTTCTCGAAAAAAGTGTTTGCCCCTGACTGCTGGGACCCACCAGCTACATCTTCGCACGCAAGGAAGTGCGTCCGGGCAAAAAAATGATTCGCCCCCCTGACTGCTGGGACCCACCAGCTACATCTTCGTCGGCAAGGAAGTGCCTGACAGTCGGGGCCCACCTGGTCAAAGCGTACGTAGCGTTGTCATTCTGGTCGCGAACATGTACGTACATATATACTGGTGGATGTAGAGGCGCGCATGTGCCGTAGTAGAGGCGTGTACGTGTCATAGTAGAGGCGCGCACGTAGCATGTACACATACGTACAACGCCCAGGGTGCAAGAAAGAAAATATGGCCATGTATGTGTACATATGGGCGGGGTCTCGAACGCCTACTCGCGCATACGTATGGCCAGGGCTCGTGTACATGGCTGGGTCGGAACGGAGAAACAACGTCGTCGTCGTGTTCATGGGGAGGCAACGGAATGCGTCGTGTTCATGGGGAGGCAACGGAATGCGTCATGTTCATCGGCAGGCAACGAAATGCGTGGGAGCCAACCGGCTGGGTCAGAACAGAATGCGCGGTCATGTTCATCGGGAGGGCATGGACGGAACAGGCGATGGAAACGAGGCCTGGCGTACCGCACAACGGAGGAAACAGACCTCCTATGTTCGGAACGGGGTCCTATTGATCGGGAGGGGTCTGGCGTACCGCAAAACGGAGGAAACGGACCTCCTACGGTCGAAACGGGGGTCCTGTTGATCGGGAGGGGTGTGGCGTACCGCAAAACGGACGAAACAGACTTGTGTTGGAGCGCTACGGTCGAAACGGGGGTCCTGTTCATCGGGAGGGTGTGGCGTACCGCAAAACGGGACTCCACGGGATACTGTTCATCTCCACCGTCAACCTCCTCCAGCCTCCTCCGGCTCCTGTTCATCCAACCTCCACCGCGCGCTACTCGACCGGCTACTGTTCAACCACCCCTCCACGAGAACCCCTCCACTGTCTACTGTTCATCCAGCCCTCCACACCACGGGGTCCTGTTCAACCACCCCTCCACGGGCACCCCTCTGATACGTCTCCGTCGTATCTACTTTTCCAAACACTTTTGCCCTTGTTTTGGATTCTAACTTGTAGGATTTGAATGGAACTAACCCGGACTGACGCTGTTTTCAGCAGAGTTGCCATGGTGTTGTTTTATGTGCAGAAAACAAATATTCTCGGAATGACCTGAAACTCCACGGAACATCTTAGAAAAAATAATAAAAAATCCTCGCCAAAGATGAAGACCAGGGGGCCCACACCCTTCTCACGAGGGTGGCCCCCCCTAGGGCGTGCCCCCTACCTCGTGGGCCCCCTAGATGCCCTCCGACGCCAACTCCAACTCTATATATTTGCTTTCGGAGAGAATAAAATCAGAGAGAAGAAATCATCGCGTTTTACGATACGGAGCCGCCACCAAGCCCTAAAACCTCTCGGCAGGGCTGATCTGGAGTCCGTTCGGGGCTCCGGAGAGGGGGATCTATCGTCGTCGTCATCATCAACCATCCTCCATCACCAATTTCATGATGCTCACCGCCGTGCGTGAGTAATTCCATCGTAGGCTTGCTGGACGGTGATGGGTTGCATGAGATTTATCATGTAATCGAGTTAGTTTTGTTAGGGTTTGATCCCTAGTATCCATTATGTTCTGAGATTGACGTTGCTATGACTTTGCTATGCTTAATGCTTGTCACTAGGGCCCGAGTGCCATGATTTCAGATCTGAACCTATTATGTTTTCATGAATATATGTGAGTTCTTGATCCTATCTTGCAAGTCTATAGTCACCTACTATGTGTTATGATCCGGCAACCCCGAAGTGACAATAATCGGGACCACTCACGGTGATGACCATAGTTTGAGGAGTTCACGTATTCACTATGTGCTAATGCTTTGTTCCGGTTCTCTATTAAAAGGACGACTTAATATCCCTTAGTTTCCAATAGGACCCCGCTGCCACGGGAGGGTAGGACAAAAGATGTCATGCAAGTTCTTTTCCATAAGCACGTATGACTATATACAGAATACATGCCTACATTACATTGATGAATTGGAGCTAGTTCTGTGTCACCCTATGTTATGACTGATACATGATGAACCGCATCCAGCATAATTATCCATCACTGATCCGGTGCCTACGAGTTTTCCATATACTGGTTCTCGCTTATTTACTTTCCCGCTGCTACTGTTACAATCACTACAAAATACCAAAAGCATTACTTTTTCTATCTTTACTTTTGTTGCCGCTACCACCACTATCATATTACTTTGCTACTAAACACTTTGCTGCAGATACTAAGTTTCCAGGTGTGGTTGAATTGACAACTCAGCTGCTAATACCTGAGAATATTCTTTGGCTCCCCTTGTGTCAAATAAATAAATTTGGGTTGAATACTCTACCCTCGAAAGCTGTTGCGATCCCCTATACTTGTGGGTTATCAAGACCAATTTCTGGCGCCGTTGCCGGGAACATTGCTCTATTCTTTGGGTCACTTGGGATTTATATCTGCTGGACACTATGAAGAACTTGAGAGATCCAAAAACCAATATCTATCCCTCAACTACGAGGGGAGGTAAGGAACTGCCATCTAGCTCTGCACTTGATTCACCTTCTGTTATGAGTAAGTTTGCGACACCTACACCTACTTCTGCTATTCGTTCTGATATGTCGCATGTTATTGATGATGCCACTTCTTCTATGCATGATACTTATGATGAAACTGCTTCTATGCCTAATACTACTGTGCCCCTTGGTGAATTTCTTGATGAACAAATTGCTAGGGCTAGATAAAAAGAAATTATTGAATCTGAATACGATGATGATAGTGATGATGAAAATATGCCTGTTATTCATGAGGGCTATCTTTTTGATATGGAATTTTCTGCCGCTATTTTAGCTTGCAAAGATAGATATGAGCTTAAGAGGTTATTAGTTAAATGGAACAAAGAATCACTTAGAGATAAAATGAAACCCGACCCTGCTTTTGCTACTTCACCTATCTGTGTTCCTGATAAGGATTATGAATTCCCTGTTGATCCTGATATAATTACTCTGGTTGAATTTGATCCGTTTTATGGCTATGAATCTGAAACTATTGTGGCACATCTTACTAAGTTAAATGATATAGCTGCCCTGTTTACTAATGATGAGAGATCGCTTTACCTCTATATACTCAAAATATTTCCGTTCTCATTAAAGGGTGATGCTAAGATATGGTTTAATTCTCTTGATCCTGGTTGTGTGCGTAGTCCCCGGGATATGATTTATTACTTCTCTGCTAAATATTTCCCTGCTCATAAGAAACAAGCTGCTTTGAGGGAAATATACAACTTCATGCAAATTAAAGAAGAGAGTCTCCCACAAGCTTGGGGGAGGCTTCTCAAGTTACTTAATGCTTTGCCTGATCATCCTCTTAAGAAACCTGAAATTCTTGATATCTTTTATAATGGACTAACCGATGCTTCCAGAGATTACTTGGATAGTTGTGCTGGTTCTCTTTTCAGGGAAAGAACACCGGATGAAGCTGAAATTCTATTGAATAATATGTTGACAAATGAAAATAATTGGGGACCTCCTCAGCCAGCTCCTGAGCCAGCTCCTACTCCAATTACTGAGTCTATTCCTAAACCAACTCCGAAGAAGAGATGTGTTTTATTCCTCAGTCCCGAAGATATGCAAGAGGCAAAGAAATATATGAGAGAGAAAGGTATTAAAGTTGAAGATGTTAAGAATTAACCTCCTATTGTAGAAATACATGGTCTTAATTCACGCCTGTTGAAGAAACTTATGATCTTAATTCTTTATTTACTGAAGAACCTCCTGATCCCGATATCCCGACACAGGTAGTAAAGGTAAATTCTCTCTATAGATATGATAAAGCTGAAATTCCTCCTACTAAAATTGCTAGTCAGTGCTTGGATGAGTTTGATAACTTTATGTTTAAGCAAGATGACTTCAATGCTTATTTTAGTAGACAATTAAAAGAAAATGCTTATATGATTAGACGCTTGGGTGATTATATGGCTAATATTAAAGGTGAACTTAAACTTGTTAGCAAACATGCTTCTATGGTTACCACTCAAGTAGAACAAGTACTTAAGGCTCAAAAAGAAGTCCTTGATGAAATGAATAGTAAGAAAAATGATTATGCTGTTAGAGTGGCTACTAGAACTGGTAGAATGACTCAGGAACCTTTGTATCCTGAAGGCCACCCTAAGAGAATCGAGCAAGATTCTCAAAGAAATAATATTGATGTTCCTAGTTCTTCTAAAAAGAAGAAGAAGAAAAATGATAGAACTGTGCAAACTTCTAGTGAACCTATTGCTGAACCACCTGATAATCCAAATGATATTTCTATGTATGATGCTGAAACACAATCTGGTAATGAACATGAACCTAGTAAAAATATTAATGATGATGTTCATGATGATGCTCAACCTAGTAATGATAATGATGTAGAAATTGAACCTGCTGTTGATCTTGATAACCCACAATCAAAGAATCAATGTTATGATAAAAGAGACTTTGTTGCTAGGAAACATGGTAAAGAAAGGGAACCTTGGGTTCAGAAACCCATGCCTTTTCCTCCGAAACCATCCAAGAAAAAGGATGATGAGGATTTTGAGCGCTTTGCTGAAATGATTAGACCTATCTTTTTGCGTATGAGATTAACTGATGTGCTCAAAACAAATCCTTATGCTAAATATATGAAGGATATCATTACTAATAAAAGAAAGATACCGGAAGCTGAAATTTCCACCATGCTTGCTAACTATACTTTTAAGGGTGGAATACGAAAGAAACTCGGAGACCCCGGAGTACCTACTATACCTTTCTCCATTAAAAGAAATTATATTAAAACTGCTTTATGTGATCTTGGAGCCGGTGTTATGTAACATCCCAAAATTCTAAATTTTGGAATGTTATAAACAAATAGATAGATTTGATTGATTGCTTGATTGATTGTCTGAAAGTGAGATTCGAATTCTTTTTGAAAGTTAAATGAGAGGGAATAAAAGGACTTTCCCAAACTTTCATATTGGTTTTCTGATCTTCGTGAATTCAAATTCTTTTCAACACAAAACCCCGGAGAGAAGATGACATGACTTCTTCCATTTATTTAAATGACAAGGGGTGTTGAGAATATTTGAATTTCATTTGGAAATATTCCAATTCTGAAACTTTATGCGACTCAATGATTTTCACGAGAGAAGATAAAATGACTTCTTCAAATTATATGAAATATGAGTTGGGAATTTCAAAGAATTAAATTCAAAACCCCTTTGAATTTATTTTCAATTTGGAATAGATCATCATGCATATTTTATTTTCTTGCATTTTGGTCGATCCTAGAAATTTCACGCAACTCAAGGACCCTTGGAGAGAGTTGGAGATTTCGTTATTTTCATATTTGAGAGTTTTCTCGAATTGAAAAGAGGGTCATTTGATTTATTTATTTTATCTTCAATAATTTTTCCGTTATCAAAAAATATAAGAGAGGGAATAATATGACTTTCCCAAATTTAGGAAAATGAAGATTTAATAAATAGATCAAACTTTGTTTTCCGGTGTTTATTCGCATTTTATTTGGATAGGGAAAAATGCGCGTTTTCAAAAATTGCTTTTTAGGTCCCGGAGTAAAGTTCATTTTGTTCAGCTCATTTTTAGGAGTCGGGGAAAATTTACTTTATTAATTTTGGAGTTCGTTTAGATTTTCTTTTATTTATTTTTCTGCGCGCGAGACCGTTTAAAAAAAAAATCCGCAGCGCCTTGGGCCAAAGGCCCAAGCCACTAGCCGCCGGCCGGCCAAGAGGCCATAGCGCGCGTGCACCAGGGAGCCGCCGCTTCCTTCTTTTGCCTAGTCCTAGTAGGACTCTTGTCCTATGTTCGTTTATTCCGTATCTATTTCTAGATCTTTTCCTCTTGTTTCCTAATCCTAATCTATTTCTTGTCCCCTACCCCAAGCAAAACCCTCCCCTCCCCAATATAAATACCCAAGCACCCCCCCCCTCTAAACACATCAAACCAACACCTCTCCTCTCCTCTCCGCCGCCCCACGCCGCCGCCACACCCACGCCGCGCCGCCGCACCACCCAAGCCGCGCCTCACCCCGCGCCTCTCACCCGCGCCGCCGCCCTTGTGCATCGCCGCCGCGCCCAACGCCGCCCAACCCCGCGCCCTAGTGCCGCCACCGCCGCCATGCGTCACCGCGCCGCCGCCGCCCTGCGTCAACGCCGCCGTCGCCGCCGTTCGCCGGAGGTACCGCGCCGCGTCTCTTCTTTCCCTCGGTTCGGTTTTTCTTATAAACCGTTCCGATTCTTTTCTTCTCTACCGATTCGTTTTCTTTCCGATTTTTCGCTAAACCGTTCCGGTGTTCTAGATCGGTTTTTCGTTTCGATCTCTTTTCCGAAAACCCTAGATTGGTTTTCGTTCTTCTTTCGGACCGTTCGTCTCAACGAACGTGATCACCGATTATTTCCCGGTTAACGACGTCTGTTCGTATAACCGTTCTTCTTTTTCTTCTCGTCGGATTTATTCCGCGATCGCGATCTCAGATCCGATCTTCGTTCTAGTTTATCTTCTCGCTCGTTTATCGGAATCAGGTGATTCAAGCGCCTGGAGTTTCATCTCGAAACCGCCGTTCCGTCTAATCAACTTGAACAAGCTTTTGCTACAGTAAAATTTTGACCTAGATTCAACTTGCTAGAACCGAGTTGTTTTCTTCCGCCGTTTGTTTTTCGTCGTTTGTTCGGCTCGTTCTTTCTTTGCAACCGGAGTTCTTAAGTTGAACTTTCTGGTTCGTTTTCTTGTTCGATTTTTCCCTGTGCATTAGATGAGTACTTATTGTGTGGTTACTATTGCTTGCCTACGATAGATCGACCGGAGTGTGACGAGTAGATCTATCACGAGTTTTGAGTGCGAATCATCTTCATCAACATTGCAGGCAAGTAACACTTTGATCATATCTTTCCTACTACCCAGTTTTATTGCATTAGATCAAACCCTCAAACACTTGCATTGTTTAGGATCTAAATTAAATTGTGGGATTGGGAAGTAGAATTGAGGTAGTACCTATTACCTGTTACTTATGAAACCTTGGGAGTTACTTCTACGTTTGCTTATTATGCTATGCTATGCTAGTAGACGTGGATTGGGTGAGTGATATCCATGACAGATGTGAGATTGATAATTTTAATGGTTTATCTAAGGTGGCAACCTAAACACACATCTGGGTGGATTGAGGCACCTGATGTCTATCAGGACTTGCCTGTTTTTTTTTGGACCGCCACCCAGGCTCAAAGGGATCATAAGATATTTCAAACTGGAAACTTCCGTGTGCAGCCACATGCTACTATGGGCTCTAGCATAGTTGACTAAGTTGTGCGAACTCTTACGGGGTGGACTAGCAGATGCAGGGGATGTAGGTGTACCGGTCTACCCCACATGTAAGGTGCTAGTGCTTCTGAAAGACTATGTCTCGGTCATCCGTCTCTCAAACACCATGTAGTGCGAGAAAACAAACGGAGGCGATCGAGTCATGTGGGGAAAAGTGCGCAAACCTCTGCAGAGTAACAAACTAATCATGATTAGCCGTGTCCCCGGTTATGGACAACTTGAGTATCTAGTACTTGAATATCGAGTGAATCTCAACATGTTACTTCTAATTAATGTTGTTGGGTTTTAATGAGTACTTTTAATTGGGATTGAGGATGCTGTCAACCATTCTCAATGTTTAACAACCACCATGATAGTTAAACAAATTTATTCCTTTGATGTAGGGAAAAATTGGCTTTTCGCAAAAACTGTAACCATAGAGCTTTCCACCAGCCAAATATGCATATAGTGATAGTCATTGTTCATTATTCTCTCTATGGTGTGAATTTGCCAGTACATTCAATGTACTGACCCGTTTTCGGGCTGCAACTTTTCATGTTGCAGACTTTTCAGACGACGAGTAAGTGGTACGTTAGGGTTACGATTTCCTATACTCAACTTTGCCGTTGGTGTTGATGGGAAACCACAACCTTGTTGCTTCCGCTATATTTTGGATTGAGGTAATAGTTTTTACGTTACTTTATACATGTGATTTACCTCTGTTATAAATCCTTCGAGTACTGTGTGTGTCAGCATACTGATCCAGGGATGACACATAAGCACAGAGACTTGATCCATTCGGGTCGGGTCGCTACAAGATGGTATCAGAGCACATGTTGACTGTAGGACGTGACCCTAGAAACTGGCAAGCCAATAGCAAAGATTTTTCTCTACAACTTTCCCTTTCAAAAGATCTTTTACCTCTCTTCTCTTCTGAGCTTATTCAAAATTCTCTTTAGTGAGACCATACCCTTTTCCCCTATTGACCACTCGAAGATTCGACTGATGAGACCACTCCAAGAAGACAAGATATCAGACAAGTAAGACCATTCGGAATGAAGAGGATTTTACCAATGTAAATGGAAACTACAACTGTTGAAGACTCCGAAGACTAGGAGAATTTGAAGGCTTTGAAGAATTCCGGATTTGTATGACCTAGGAAGGCACCCCTTATGGAACTTGGCAGACTATGAAACCTGTCAATACCCGGGATCAAGGTGTATCGGAGAAGGACCGGAACATGGAGCATTAGAACTCAAAGTTTTGTCAAGAAAACTCTAAGACAGGAGATATCAATCATGAAATGAAAGCTCATGGCAGTAACATGGGCATAGACATGGCTAACGATGGTGTTATTGCCCGCCTATTCTATTGTCACCATGCGGAGTTAAGCGTGCAGATGCATGGAAGAATTGAATGGTAGAACGCTGAAGGAGCATCTATCTGCAAACGTTGCAGTGTTTAACCTTAGCTGGTATTCACCAGGATCTGGAGTATTACATCAGGAAGTTTAGGATGGACCTACAAGAAGCAATATTTGACAATAAGGCAATTGGTGAAGAACTCAGGACCCAGAAGCTGAAAGTAGACAAGATGAAGGAGCAAAACATCGAGATACCGGAGATTTGACAGTAACTGAAGGAAAGTAGAACCACGGCTCATGTCAAGGATGTTGAAACCGGCAAAGTTGGAATGTAATTCCAGAAATATTCAAGGATGTCGCGAGAGACTTCGCATCAACAGAGATGATCTGGCAAAAGAACTTGAGCAGGACAAGCACGATCGGAAGAAGCCATTGGAGGCATGAACATGACTTGAAGAGTTTGGAGACGTTGAAGATTTATTGACCTTTAGAAGACCAAACCCCTGTTATATACCTACGTTAGATGCGACGTTTGTGAGCTGTCATTTGTTTGATGTTTTCTCGACAGCCACAACAAAAAAATCTGTCTTTTCAAAACTGTTGCTTGCATTGTGTGCATCCCTCTCTTGATCTCTCTTATCTCACCCCAAACCCTTGAACCCAATAGAGGATGAATGGAGATGAGCTTGTATTTTCTGGACCGATGAGTCAATTGGAGACAGACCGATGGATTCAGAACATGGAGGATCATATGGAGAACAACCCTATAGCCGGAAAGGATATGGCCCAGCATGCTCTTCAATGCTTTGAAAGAGGTGCTGCTACTTGGTGGAGGATGTACCAAACCATCAATGGATGGCAAGGAGTAACCACTTGGAAAGAATTTAAGTTGACTTTGCTAAAGTCTCAGTTTGTGTCCCAGAAGTTGAAGCCTTATGGAAAGGATATGAAGAAACCTTGTGCATGCAAGATTTGTGGAGAAATCGGACACACCCATAAGGAACACAAGGATGAATGCCCTAATTGTGAAGGAAGTCACCCAACTGAAGAATGCCCAACTAGACAGATTACTTGTTTCTTGTGTGAAGGGACTACCCACTACCCTGCTCAGTGTCACATTTACCCCATGGTACCATGAACCATCCAGCTGAAGGAAGAAGAAATGAAAGGAGCCCTCATGGAGATGTTAGAAGAACCTGTGACGAAGGAAGATGTTGAGAACACACCCAAAGAAGAACCAATTAAATCCTGCACTAAGTCATGCTATTCATGTGGAGAAGAAGGACACATCTCCCAAGATTGTCTGAATGGAGATCTAGTAGAATTCCCGACAGAGGAAGTAGAGTATGACCCACTGGAAATAGAAGCCCTGATTGGAATGGAAAAGTCCAGAAAGAGAAGTAGGTTGGATTCTAGGAACAACCCAATTTCCACAAAGAAAGACCTGAGTCATATCACATGTTTCAGGTGCAAAAATCCAGGGCACTACTTCAACGATTGCCCAAGAGGGAAGATAAGGACCCAAGGAGGCTATGTGATCATGAGGAAACCTCGAAACCTGTCAGAAGTAATGTGTTTCCGTTGTAATGGAGCAGGGCACTTTGCCAGAGGTTGTCCGAAGGAGAAGGAGACTTGTGATAAATAGTTGAGTTTGTAACAGAAGTAATATAGTAGTGGTAGTGAGAACATTTTCTTTTATATAGAGGTATTGAATTGAGGCATGTAATGGAAAAACAGGAGATTGTAATGATTTGAGAATTAATAAAGTTAGCCTCGTTGGTACTGATATGGATTTTATGAGTTGCTACTCTATGAAGGAGGATTTTGACCATTTTGAGGATAAGAGAAATATGGTCTATGGAAGATTTGTGCATTCTAAGGGTGGTAGTACCCTGTAAGAACCTTTGACCCCAGGAAAGGATAAAGATACTCCACTGCATGGATTTTGGGAAAATGAAATATGAGTTTTGTCTCGATATGTGTGATGCCCCAAGAGTATGTGGGATGAAGTTGGAGACCGTCAGTTGTTTGGACCAAATGTGATCAAGGAGTCAGAAGAGAATGTTAAGTTGCTTCGAGATAGACTGAAGGTAGCTCAGTCCAGGCAGAAGAGTTATGCAGACTAAAAAACGCAAGGAGGTAGTCTATGAAATCGGAGACAGAGCATATCTTTGTGTGCCAGCTCTGCGAGGAGTTAAACGATTTGGAGTTAAGGGAAAGTTAGCCCCGAGATTTGTAGGACCATACCAAGTATTGGAGCGTATGGGAGAAGTTACCAACAAGTTTGAGTCACCCGAAGGACTGTCAGGAGTTCAAGATGTGTTTTACGTTTCCCAGTTGAAGAAGTGCCATGCAGAGATGGCCAATATTTCCTTGTAAGGACGCTTGACCCTGGAAAGGATAATGATGTTCCACGAAGTGGAGTATGGATTCATAAGTATAAGTTTTATCACGGTATGTGGGACATCCCACGAGGATGAAGAGATGAAGTGTTATTGGATATAAAGGAGGTATGATGTTGGAAATATGGATCAATGGAAATTCCATGAAGAGTCTGAGTAATCATGTCCCCGTTTGGTGCAAATATAAGGAAAAGAGACAGTACATTTGAATGGATTTTAAGTATGCCAGGAAGTTGGATGTTGGGATAATGATCAGTTGCCCAGATGATGAGTTCAAGATTTGCAAGTGATGAGATGGGCCATAACCCACAGGCCCCAGGACCTGCCAAGAAGCAAGCACACTCTTGCTGAAGGAAAAACCCTGGAAGAAGTTACGACTTGTATCAACCGACGATTCTATAGGAGTTTACGCAAAACCTGAGAGTTGTTAAGTAACGATAGATGTTTGTTTGGCTTGCAGAATCAATGGATTTTCCGAACTTGGTTCGTCGACAAGAAGAATTCTGCAATGCTTGTGAGGATGACCGAGTGTTAGAATGCGAGATTCGCTAAACCATGTACAAGGAAATGATTTGGGTGCGGGATGGATTGATCACCATACCGACTTACTCTTATTATTCGCTTTGCTATATGGGATGGTAAATCTGAGTGACTTACCTATAGTGGAGAGACGACGATCAAAACCTTGTTTGAACCTTAGAAAGGTATAGGTATTTTTTTCCCTTGTACACGGCAGTTGTTGCCAACCGTAGGTTATACGGTGAGGTTCAACCCAGACCCTTTCCTGCAGGAGAAACCATAAATTGTTGACCGCCATGAGATATCGATAGTTGTTTAGTCTTGGCGCCAGACCGTCAGCTAAGAAGACCCAATTTCAGAATAACCTTACCAAGATGAAAGGACATAAGAATTAAGGAAAAGGTTATGCCACTACCGAAGAGCCCAGAGAAGGATTATCCTGAAGATCTGAGAAGACCGACACTGTCAACAATAAGGATGGAGTATATGAGTATTGATGGAGCTGTAACGATGTTTCTAAGGGTGGTAGCACCCAGACCCTCGGAGATGATCGATGGATTTGAGGAGACCCCAAACCCTAACCTTTTCTTTCTAGCCTCTCCGAATCTCGAGGACGAGATTCATTTTAAGGGTGGTAGTTTGTAACATCCCAAAATTCTAAATTTTGGAATGTTATAAACAAATAGATAGATTTGATTGATTGTTTGATTGATTGTCTGAAAGTGAGATTCGAATTCTTTTTGAAAGTTAAATGAGAGGGAATAAAAGGACTTTCCCAAACTTTCATATTGGTTTTCTGATCTTCGTGAATTCAAATTCTTTTCAACACAAAACCCCGGAGAGAAGATGACATGACTTCTTCCATTTATTTAAATGACAAGGGGTGTTGAGAATATTTGAATTTCATTTGGAAATATTCCAATTCTGAAACTTTATGCGACTCAATGATTTTCACGAGAGAAGATAAAATGACTTCTTCAAATTATATGAAATATGAGTTGGGAGTTTCAAAGAATTAAATTCAAAGCCCCTTTGAATTTATTTTCAATTTGGAATAGATCATCATGCATATTTTATTTTCTTGCATTTTGGTCGATCCTAGAAATTTCACGCAACTCAAGGACCCTTGGAGAGAGTTGGAGATTTCGTTATTTTCATATTTGAGAGTTTTCTCGAATTGAAAAGAGGATCATTTGATTTATTTATTTTATCTTCAATAATTTTTCCGTTATCAAAAAATATAAGAGAGGGAATAATATGACTTTCCCAAATTTAGGAAAATGAAGATTTAATAAATAGATCAAATTTTGTTTTCCGGTGTTTATTCGCATTTTATTTGGATAGGGAAAAATGCGCGTTTTCAAAAATTGCTTTTTAGGTCCCGGAGTAAAGTTCATTTTGTTCAGCTCATTTTTAGGAGTCGGGGAAAATTTACTTTATTAATTTTGGAGTTCGTTTAGATTTTCTTTTATTTATTTTTCTGCGCGCGAGACCGTTTAAAAAAAAAATCCGCAGCGCCTTGGGCCAAAGGCCCAAGCCACTAGCCGCCGGCCGGCCAAGAGGCCATAGCGCGCGTGCACCAGGGAGCCGCCGCTTCCTTCTTTTGCCTAGTCCTAGTAGGACTCTTGTCCTATGTTCGTTTATTCCGTATCTATTTCTAGATCTTTTCCTCTTGTTTCCTAATCCTAATCTATTTCTTGTCCCCTACCCCAAGCAAAACCCTCCCCTCCCCAATATAAATACCCAAGCACCCCCCCCCTCTAAACACATCAAACCAACACCTCTCCTCTCCTCTCCGCCGCCCCACGCCGCGCCGCCACACCCCACGCCGCGCCGCCGCACCACCCAAGCCGCGCCTCACCCCGCGCCTCTCACCCGCGCCGCCGCCCTTGTGCATCGCCGCCGCGCCCAACGCCGCCCAACCCCGCGCCCTAGTGCCGCCACCGCCGCCATGCGTCACCGCGCCGCCGCCGCCCTGCGTCAACGCCGCCGTCGCCGCCGTTCGCCGGAGGTACCGCGCCGCGTCTCTTCTTTCCCTCGGTTCGGTTTTTCTTATAAACCGTTCCGATTCTTTTCTTCTCTACCGATTCGTTTTCTTTCCGATTTTTCGCTAAACCGTTCCGGTGTTCTAGATCGGTTTTTCGTTTCGATCTCTTTTCCGAAAACCCTAGATTGGTTTTCGTTCTTCTTTCGGACCGTTCGTCTCAACGAACGTGATCACCGATTATTTCCCGGTTAACGACGTCTGTTCGTATAACCGTTCTTCTTTTTCTTCTCGTCGGATTTATTCCGCGATCGCGATCTCAGATCCGATCTTCGTTCTAGTTTATCTTCTCGCTCGTTTATCGGAATCAGGTGATTCAAGCGCCTGGAGTTTCATCTCGAAACCGCCGTTCCGTCTAATCAACTTGAACAAGCTTTTGCTACAGTAAAATTTTGACCTAGATTCAACTTGCTAGAACCGAGTTGTTTTCTTTCGCCGTTTGTTTTTCGTCGTTTGTTCGGCTCGTTCTTTCTTTGCAACCGGAGTTCTTAAGTTGAACTTTCTGGTTCGTTCTCTTGTTCGATTTTTCCCTGTGCATTAGATGAGTACTTATTGTGTGGTTACTATTGTTTGCTTACGATAGATCGACCGGAGTGTGACGAGTAGATCTATCACGAGTTTTGAGTGCGAATCATCTTCATCAACATTGCAGGCAAGTAACACTTTGATCATATCTTTCCTACTACCCAGTTTTATTGCATTAGATCAAACCCTCAAACACTTGCATTGTTTAGGATCTAAATTAAATTGTGGGATTGGGAAGTAGAATTGAGGTAGTACCTATTACCTGTTACTTATGAAACCTTGGGAGTTACTTCTACGTTTGCTTATATTGCCATGCTATGCTAGTAGACGTGGATTGGGTGAGTGATATCCATGACAGATGTGAGATTGATAATTTAATGGCTTATCTAAGGTGGCAACCTAAACACACATCTGGGTGGATTGAGGCACCTGATGTCTATCAGGACTTGCCTGTTTTTTTTTGGACCGCCACCCAGGCTCAAAGGGATCATAAGATATTTCAAACTGGAAACTTCCGTGTGCAGCCACATGCTACTATGGGCTCTAGCATAGTTGACTAAGTTGTGCGAACTCTTACGGGGTGGACTAGCAGATGTAGGGGATGTAGGTGTACCGGTCTACCCCACATGTAAGGTGCTAGTGCTTCTGAAAGACTATGTCTCGGTCATCCGTTTCTCAAACACCATGCAGTGCGGGAAAACAAACGGAGGCGATCGAGTCATGTGGGGAAAAGTGCGCAAACCTCTGCAGAGTAACAAACTAATCATGATTAGCCGTGTCCCCGGTTATGGACAACTTGAGTATCTAGTACTTGAATATCGAGTGAATCTCAACATGTTACTTCTAATTAATGTTGTTGGGTTTTTAATGAGTACTTTTAATTGGGATTGAGGATGCTGTCAACCATTCTCAATGTTTCACAACCACCATGATAGTTAAACAAAATTTATTCCTTTGATGTAGGGAAAAATTGGCTTTTCGCAAAAACTGTAACCATAGAGCTTTCCACCAGCCAAATATGCATATAGTGATAGTCATTGTTCATTATTCTCTCTATGGTGTGAATTTGCCAGTACATTCAATGTACTGACCCGTTTTCGGGCTGCAACTTTTCATGTTGCAGACTTTTCAGACGACGAGTAAGTGGTACGTTAGGGTTACGATTTCCTATACTCAACTTTGCCGTTGGTGTTGATGGGAAACCACAACCTTGTTGCTTCCGCTATATTTTGGATTGAGGTAATAGTTTTTACGTTACTTTATACATGTGATTTACCTCTGTTATAAATCCTTCGAGTACTGTGTGTGTCAGCATACTGATCCAGGGATGACACATAAGCACAGAGACTTGATCCATTCGGGTCGGGTCGCTACATGTTAGTGTTATGCCTCTCTCTTTATATCGTAGACTTGACTTGAATAAGCTGACACCTACTGAAATATCTTTGCAAATGGCTGATAAATCAACTGCTATACCTGTCGGTATTTGTGAGGATGTGCCTGTTGTGGTTGCAAACGTTACTATTTTAACGGACTTCGTTATACTTGATATTCCCGAGGATGATAGTACATCTATTATTCTTGGAAGACCTTTTCTTAATACTGTAGGGGCTGTTATTGACTGCAACAAAGGCAATGTCACTTTTCATGTTAATGGTAATGAGCATACGGTACACTTTTCGAGGAAACAACCTCAAGTTCACTGTATCAACTCTATTGGAAAAATTCCATCGATTATATTTGGAGGTTTTGAATTTCCTCTTCCTACTGTCAAGAAGAAATATGATATTGTTATTATTGGGGATGTGCATATCCCCGTTGAGGTAACTTAATGTTATTCGAAATTTCTCTGGTTTCATGATTATCGAAATGAGTTTATTAACAAGACTTGATCAACCTTGTTAGTGGATTCTTTTTGATGAGCATGAGATGGATGAAACTAGAAGCACAACCTTCTGTACCCTCTCTATACTTTCTATTATTTATATTAAATAAAGTAAAAATAGTATTTTTCTGTCTGTTTCCTGACTTATCCGTGCAACATAAAAATATCCCGAAAATAAAAGTCCTCAGAATGACATGCCAATTTAATATGATTTTTTGGGGAATATTTGAGGATTTACTGTGCAAAAATTACCGCGGGAGGAGCTGCCACCTAGCCACGAGGGTGGTGGGCGCCCCCCCCTCTAGGGCGCGCCCCCTACCTCGTGGGCCCACGGTGGCCCTCCTCCACTTACCCCAGCACCCATCTTCTTCCTCTATCTCACACAAACCTGAAAAACCAACTCAAGCACGAGTTCCAGCCACTTTTGCTGTGATTTTCGATCTCCTTGCTCAAAGCACCTCTCGCAAAACTGCTTGGGGAGATTGTTCCTTGGTATGTGACTCCTCCATTGGTCCAATTAGTTTTTGTTCTAGTGCTTTATTCTTTGCAAATTTGTGCTGCATAGGTGACCATGTTCTTGAGCTTGCATGTCAAATTTATATGGTTCCAAGTAGTTCTAATGCTTGATATAGGCTCTAGGCACTTGTAGGAGTAGTTGCTATCAGTTTTATTGAAGTTGGTTTACTTTTGTTTGAAGTTACTATAAAATTTAGAATTTTTCAGAGAAAACCAATATGCTT
The DNA here is from genome assembly GCF_018294505.1 of Triticum aestivum. Lineage (NCBI taxonomy): Eukaryota > Viridiplantae > Streptophyta > Magnoliopsida > Poales > Poaceae > Triticum > Triticum aestivum. The sequence goes on from NC_057812.1 coordinate 269,880,535, forward strand.
AGGAAGATGTTCCAAGGTGGTTCCTCTAAGAAGCAAGGACCCAGGATTGCTATGCGCGATGCTGACGAGGATCCACCAAGAGACGCTCCAATACGGCCTTGCGAAAGGACATCGGAAAATTTTATGGACCGTGCGGGAATTAAAGAAGAATTCAAAGCATATTTGCACAATGCCGGTCTTGAGGATTTTGAGGCTAACAAATGCCCCCAGTATCATGATCTCACAAGTTCCTTTGTGAGGAGGTTTGAGTATTCATCTTCGCGTAATTCTCCTTCAGTCATGTTTGATCTCTATGACAAATCTTATACCATGGACTTAGAGGATTTCACTTCTGCTTGCAAACTTCCATCATGGGGTAGTGTTAGGGATCCCCCTAAATCTGAATTTAGAAACTTTCTTGCTAGTATAACTGTGGGGGGATCTAGAGATATAACGCAGGCTACCATAGGGAGCATTCACTTTCCTGCTATACATTATTTTGCTCTCTTCATCGGTAGATGCATAAATGCTAAGGATGAAGCATGTCACATGTGTGTCCCTGATCTTAGCATTCTCAGGAGTGCTGTGTTAGGAGACCAATCTTATCATATGGGAGCCATTGTAGCTCGTAGGTTGCATCATAATAGGCATAATGGAGATTTCTTTGGAGGAATTTATGCAACCCGCTTAGCCCATTTTCTTAAGATAGACATTCGTGAGGGTGATACGGAGTTGCCTCCTGCATATTTAGATTATGACTCTATGGCTTCGCACCAGTTTGTCGAGAGGCCTGAATCACCTCTCTTATATCGTTTAATTTTTTTGATAAATGATGCGTTTTCCGTATTACTCTCCCTGCTCCTGCCTTCTTTGATTCACAGACAAAAAGAAGATATGTTATTACCAGAGGGGAGGCAGAAGAGTACGAGAGGAGAGTGGAGGCAGCTCGACTCCACGCTGCAGCTCAGCAGGCGATAACCGCTGCACATCAGTATGATCCCAACTATTATTCCTCATCACAGTATGGCCCCAACAACTATTATTATGGATATCCGCCAGACCAGCCGTGGCCATAGACCAACTTAGACCAAAAGCCTAAGCTTGGGGGAGTACGTATTTCTCACCGACAATACATTTATGTTCACCTCATTGCTAGATGTCGGTGCTCATACTTTTTCACTGTAATATCCATGCTAGTTTATTTTCTTTTTCCTGCTTTCTTCTTGTGTGTTTGTTAAACCTTAAGAAAAACCAAAAAAATTAGTAGTAGTTTATTTTTTTGCTATAGTAGTAATAATTAAAAAGAAAACCCAAAAATAATTCCTGTTCTTCTTTTGCTTGTTGGGAGCTTTCCCGTGTAAATAGTTTTATTTCTTTTCTTTTCTTTGGGGGTCAGTAGGAGAAGACCGTAATTAAATTGTTGAAGTGGCTCTTATATGCATTATTGTTGATTTAACCCAGCACCCATATTGGCTTGTCTTCTCCTATTTATTGAATGCTCGTAGATTCCAGCTTAGTCCAATGCACGTACACTCTTATTATTATTCACACTGTTCGGTCGTGCAAGTGAAAGGCAATTATGATGATATATGATGGACTGACTGAGGTGAGAAAAGCTGGTATGAACTGGACCTCTTTTGTTTTTGTAAATATGATGAGTCCCTCGTTCTTGATTCAACTTATTATGAATAAAGATGTTTGCAATGACAATTAGAGATCATAGTTGCTTGTGCCATGCTTGATTAGCTATGAGTTATAATGATTTACCTTGTGTGCCAACATGCTATTGAGATGATTATGATGTGGTATGATGGGGTGGTATCCTCCTTTAAATGATTTAAGTGACTTGACTTGGCACATGTTCACGCATGTAGTTGAAACCAATCAACATAGCCTTCACGATATTTATGTTCATGGTGGATTATATCCTACTCATGCTTGCATCCAATGTTTATTAATTTTAATGCATGTACATGGCTGTTGTCGCTCTCTAGTTGGTCACTTCCCAGTCTTTTGTTAGCCTTCACCTGTACTAAGCAGGAATACTGCTTGTGCATCCAATCCCTTAAACCCCAAAGTTATTCCAGATGAGTTCACCATACCTTCCTATATGCGGTATCTACCTGCCGTTCCAAGTAAATTTGTATGTGCCAAACTCTAAACCTTCAAATAAACATTCTGTTTTGTATGCTCGAATAGCTCATGTATCAACCAAGGTTGTCCTTATCTTCCGTGTTAGGCGGGTTATTCTCAAGAGGAGTGGACTCCGCTCCTCACTCATGAGAAAATGGCTGGTCACCGGGATGCCCAGTCCCATGCTTTATGCAAACTAAATCAAAATTAATTGCAAACAAAACTCCCCCTAGGACCTGATGTATGTTGGAGGCACTCGTTGTTTCGAGCAAGCCATGGATTGATGCCTGTTGGTGGAGGGGGAGTATAAACTTTACCATTCTGTTTGGGAACCGCCTATAATGTGTTTAGCATGGAAGATATCGCCATCTCTTAGTTGTTACGTTGACAATGAAAGTATACCGCTCAAAATACAATTTATCTCTATTTCAAAACCGAGCTCTGGCACCTCTACAAATCCCTGCTTCCCTCTGCGAAGGGCCTATCCATTTACTTTTATGTTGAGTCATCACCCTCTTATTAAAAAGCACTAGCTGGAGAGCACAGCTGTCATTTGCATTCATCACTATTAATTTATATTGGGTGTGACTATGATTGGATCTCTTTTACCATGAATTACAATGTCTAGTCAGTCCTTGATCTTTAAAGGTGCTCTACATTTATGTTTTGCGGTCTCAGAAAGGGCTAGCGAGATACCATCTTGTTATATCATATTATGATTGTTTGGAGAAAGTGTTGTCATCCGAGATTTATTATTATGACTTGCTAGTTGATTATGCTATTGATATGAGTAATTATGAGACCTGAGAATTATTGCAAATGTGCTTAGTTATGATCTTTGCTGAAAACTTGAATGCTGGCTTGACATAGTTACAACAACAAGAGCAAACAGAGTTTGTAAAAGTTTTTCTTTCTTTCAGTTTGTCAACTGAATTGCTAGAGGACAAGCAAGGGTTTAAGCTTGGGGGAGTTGATACGTCTTCGTCATATCTACTTTTCCAAACACTTTTGCCCTTATTTTGGACTCTAACTTGTATGATTTGAATGGAACTAACCCGGACTGACATTGTTTTCAGCAGAATTGCCATGGTGTTGTTTTATGTGCAGAAAACAGATATTCTCGGAATGACCTGAAACTCCACGGAACATCTTAGAAAAAATAATAATAAATCCTCGCCAAAGATGAAGACCAGGGGGCCCACACCCTTCTCACGAGGGTGGGGGGCGCGCCCCCCCTAGGGCATGCCCCCTTACCTCGTGGGCCCCCTGGATGCCCTCCTACGCCAACTCTAACTCTATATATTTGCTTTCGGAGAGAAAAAAATCAGAGAGAAGAAATCATCGCGTTTCACGATACGGAGCCGCCGCCAAGCCCTAAAACCTCTCGGGAGTGCTGATCTGGAGTCCGTTCGGGGCTCCGGAGAGGGGGATTCGTCGCCGTCGTCATCATCAACCATCCTCCATCACCAATTTCATGATGCTCACCGCCGTGCGTGAGTAATTCCATCGTAGGCTTGCTGGACGGTGATGGGTTGGATGAGATTTATCATGTAATCGAGTTAGTTTTGTTAGGGTTTGATCCCTAGTATCCATTATGTTCTGAGATTGATGTTGCTATGACTTTGCTATGCTTAATGCTTGTCACTAGGGCCCAAGTGCCATGATTACAGATCTGAACCTATTATGTTTTCATGAATATATGTGAGTTCTTGATCCTATCTTGCAAGTCTATAGTCACCTACTATGTGTTATGATCCGGCAACCCCGAAGTGACAATAATCGGGACAACTCCCGGTGATGACCATAGTTTGAGGAGTTCATGTATTCACTATGTGCTAATGCTTTGTTCCGGTTCTCTATTAAAAGGAGGCCTTAATATCCCTTAGTTTCCAATAGGACCCCGCTGCCACGGGAGGGTAGGACAAAAGATGGCATGCAAGTTCTTTTCCATTAGCACGTATGACTATACACGGAATACATGCCTACATTACATTGATGAATTGGAGCTAGTTCTGTGTCACCCTATGTTATGACTGATACATGATGAACCGCATCCGGCATAATTATCCATCATTGATCCGGTGCCTACGAGTTTTCCATATACTGGTTCTCGCTTATTTACTTTCCCGCTGCTACTGTTACAATCACTACAAAATACCAAAAACATTACTTTTGTTGTCTTTACTTTTGTTGCCGCTACCACCACTATCATATTACTTTGCTACTAAACACTTTGCTGCAGATACTAAGTTTCCAGGTGTGGTTGAATTGACAACTCAGCTGCTAATACTTGAGAATATTCTTTGGCTCCCCTTGTGTCGAATCAATAAATTTGGGTTGAATACTCTACCCTCGAAAGCTGTTGCGATCCCCTATACTTGTGGGTCATCACCCTCCACCATCTACTATTCATTCAGCCCTCCACCACACCACGGGGTCTTGTTCATCCAGAGGCAACGCCACCGCTCACTGTTCATCCACCCCCCCCCCCCCCACAACGCTCACTGTTCATCCCAGAGGCAACATCGATCGTCTTCAGTTAGCAGCAGTAGCGAAGGAAACGCTCGATCGGGTTCAGTTAACATCCATCGATCGATCGCTCGGGTTCAGTAACGCATAGCATGTAGTGCAATTGCTCGGGTTCAGTTGGAGCCCAATGCCTCGTCCTGGTTAAGTTAGAGCCAATGCCTCGCACACACGCACGTACGTGTACGAGAGAAACGCGCATCGCTCGGCCCCCGACCTCCCACCGTAACCGGGAACTCCCCGAAATTTTCCTCCCCCTCGCTTCTACCATGGTTTTTTCCGTCATGGACGGCCCAAAGAATGTCATGCAGCTGCATCTCCGGCCTGCCCAGGACGAAAAGCCCATTTTATGTCATGATTTTTTGTCATAGAAGTAGGAGCCCACCACATCTATGATGATACCGGGTTTTGTCACAATTATCATCATAGAAGTGTCATATGTATGACAGAAAAAAAATTCGTTCAACCCAAAATGTCACTGATGTGTCTTTTTTTTGTAGTGCTACTAGCAACCTACTAGCACCAATCCCAGACTTGGAGACAAGAATTGGATACAAGAGATGAACTAGGGTTTTGAGATGAGATGGTGCTGATGAAGATGTTGATGGAGATTGCCCTCTCTCTATGAGAGGAGTGCTGGTGATGACGATGGCGATGATTTCCCCCTCCGGGAGGGAAGTTTCCCCGGCAGAACAGCCCCGCCAGAACCCTAGATTGGTTCCGCCAAGGTTCCGCCTCGTGGCGGCGGAGTTTCGTCCGAGAAGATGGCTTATGATTATTTTCCCATCGAAAGAGTCCATATAGCAGAAGATGGTCACCGGAGGGCCACCAGGGGGCCCATGAGGTAGGGGGTGCGCCCAGGGGGTAGGGCGCGCCCCCCACCCTTGTGGGTAGGGTGTGGCCCCCTGGTGAAGTTCTTGCGCTCAATGTTTTTTATATATTTGGAAAACATCATCCGTGAAGTTTCAGGACTTTTGGAGCTGTGCAGAATAGGTCTCTAATATTTGCTCCTTTTCCAGCCAGAATCCCAGCTGCCGGCATTCTCCCTCTTTATGTAAACCTTGTAAAATAAGAGAGAATAGGCATAATTATTGTGACATAATGTGTAATAACAGCCCATAATGCAATAAATACTGATATAAAAGCATGATGCAAAATGGACGTATCAAGGTTTAGCTACCACTGCAAGTTGTATGATGTTATTTCTAATAGTACATGTCGTGTAGTTGCGTCAGTTCAAACTTGTGAAAGAATGTTGTTGAAAAAATATACACATGTTACACAGTAAGTTCAATGATACATAAACTAGGAGTACTTCTAGTGTAGTTGGATAAGTTATAGATGAACAAAAGAGAAGACATGCATCAGTTATATATATATGCATATCCATACATCTCTGAAGTTCAATGTTCAATTTGCAAGCAGTGCACCAAAATGTTTATGCATCAGTTATAGGGAAAAAATATAAAAAAAACTTTCCGTAACAGTTGAAGTTCAATGCTTAGTTTACAAGCAGTGCTAAAAAACAGTACATCAATACATCAGTGTTGAACATGTACTTTCATCAGTTCGACTGAAAACGAAACCAGATACAAAATAGAGAACAAAGTTCAAATAACGGCCAGCGATGCAAGTTCAACTTGTACATTGCCTTCAGTGCATGACATGTTACCCATAACATGTATACGAGAAAAATGCAGAAAAGATTAATCCCAAAACTGTTGAATGTCATTGCAGAAGCATGCAAGGCGGCACACACAGCGAGCGTTTGATGAGCCAAGCAGATATGGGGCACTGCCTGGTTGGGTAGCACCAGAAATAGCATCCGGATACTTCAACAATACAGGCAGATTTCAGCACACACCGGAATCATCAGAAGCACGGACAGGTTCTTCTATGCAGCAAACACCAATATCTGGGAATACAAGCTTTGCCACTGCTGGGTTGCAACAAGGCCAACAATTTCCCAAACAACAAATGTTTTCCTTCCCTAGCGCATGCAGAAAGGCAAGGACAGGGAGCCGTGGATGGGTTGCAACAAGGCTTCCACCAGTCGCTCCATCAACATCAATCATCCGTGCTGCAAAAGCGGTTGCGACGGGAAGACTAGGCCAAAGAGACATAAATTTTGGCCACTCTAGCAGGTTCCAAAGTACAAGATATGAGCCACATAGACAGGAGCAACCTCACAATGAATTTGAGGGGAGACGGCCGTACAATGAGAGATGGACATCTTCATCAACATTGCTCCCTCCAAGAGATGCATTGTTGCATGTGCCAAGGGTGACACCTGATACGTCTCCAATGTATCATAATTTTTGATTGCTCCATGCTATTATATTATCTATTTTGGATGTCAATGGGCTTTATTTTACACTTTTATATCATTTTTGTGACTAACCTACTAACGGGAGGCCCAACCCAAATTGTTGTTTTTTGCCTATTTTAGGGTTTCGAAGAAAAGGAATATCAAACGGAGTCCAAACGGAATGAAACCTTTGGGAACGTGATTTTCTCAACAAATGTGATCCACGAGACTTGGAGTGTGCGTCAAGAAACAAGGGAGGAAGGCACGGTGCAGGGGGCACGCCTACCCCCTAGGCGCGCCCTCCTCCCTCGTGGGCCCTCCGTTGCTCCACTGACGTACTTCTTCCTCCTATATATATCCACGTACCCCCAAACATCCAGGAGCACCACGAAAACCTAATTCCACTGCCACAACCTTCTGTACCCGAGAGATACCATCTTGGGGCCTTTTCCGGAGCTCCGCCGCAGGGGGCATTGATCACGGAGGGCCTCTACATCAACTCCATGGCCTCTCCGGTGATGTGTGAGTAGTTTACTTCAGACCTACGGGTCCATAGTTATTAGCTAGATGGCTTCTTCTCTCTCTTTGGATCTGAATACAAAGTTCTCTTCGATCTTCTTGGAGATCTATTTGATGTAATCTTCTTTTGCGGTGTGTTTGTCGAGATCCGATGAATTGTGGGTTTATGCTCCAGATTATCTATGAACAATATTTGATTCTCCTATGAATTATTTTATGTATGATTGGTTCATCTTTGCAAGTCTCTTCGAATTATCAGTTTGGTTTGGCCCACTAGATTGATCTTTCTTGCAATGGGAGAAGTGCTCAGCTTTGGGTTTAATCGTGCGGTGCTCGATCCCAGTGACAGAAAGGGAACCGACACGTATTGTATTGTTGCCATCGAGGATAAAAAGATGGGATTTATATCATATTGCATGAGTTTATCCCTCTACATCATGTCATCTTCCTTATTACTCTGTTCTTATGATGCATCGGACTTGAGCATGATCTCCTACTGGATTGATACCTTGGTTCTCAAAAACTAAGGGAAATACTTACGCCACTTTGCTGCATCACCCTTTCCTCTTCAAGGGAAAACCAACGCAGTGCTCAAGAGGTAGCAAGAAGGATTTTTGGCGCCATTGCCGGGGAGATTCGCGCCAAGTCATGTCAAGATTTGACTCCCAACAACGAGTCATTTATGGCGCTATTACCAAGTCAAAACATACCAAGTACCCATCACAAACTCTTATCCCTCGAATTACATTATTTTCCATTTGCCTCTCGTTTTCCTCTCCCCCACTTCACCCTTGCCGTTTTATTCGACCTTCTTCTGTTCGTCTTTCCATTTGCTGTGATGTCTTACTTGGCTCATTTGGTTGGAATAGTTGTTTATTTATTGCTAAACAGAGAACCTAAGATCTATGGATCCTCATCCGCTTGCTAATCTTTTTAAGAGATCTAATTTTGATGAACCAATTGCTAGTGAGTTTTGTGCACTAGATTATCTTTATGAAGTTTTGCTTGAAATTCGTGAATCTGAAAAATTGTGATGAAGTACTTTATGGAGTGATTCACGATGGATCTTTGAATAGAAAGCATGATTGCAATAATGATAGTATAAATTCTATTAATGTCAATTGTGCTTATAATATGCAAAACCCTAAGCTTGGGGATGCTAGTTTTGCTATGTCTACTACTTGTTGCAATGATCATGATTGGGGTGATTCTTCTTATGATCTTGAAAATTTATTTAACCCCATGATGAATATGAGATTGATTATAATGTTTGCAATAATATTGAAAGTGGGTTCGGAAGAGTGTTAACTTTAGATCCCACATATTTGGAGAATGTTCAATCTTATGAAATTTTCGATAAAAGTGGGTTTGGTGAGGTCATGACTTTAGTTAATGTTAATCCCACTATTTTGGAAGAGTGTCAACTTTGCATACATGTGGATCGTGTTAAGAATATGTTTTGTGATAGCTATATTGTTGAATTTGATTATGATCCTACATGTAATTATTATGAGAGAGGAAAATATGGTGGTAGAAATTTTCATGTTGCTAAATTACCTCTCGTTATGTTGAGATTGCTATTGTTTCTTTCCGCTTCCTTGCATATGCTAGTTTTTGCTTGCCTTGATAATTTGTTTGCCTATAAGATGCCTATAATAGGAAGTATGTTACCCTTAGATGTGTTTGTCATGTGTTTTATGATGCTCTCTTTGTGCTTCAATTCTTGTCTTTCATGTGAGCATCGTTGAAATCTTATGCCTACCTATAAGGCTTTAAAGAAAAGCGCTTGTTGGGAGACAACCCAATATTTTTCCTTGCTATTATTCAATAAATAATTTATCTAGCCTCTGTTTTGGTTGTGTTTTTTGTGTTTAATTAGTGTTTGTGCCAAGTAGAACCGTTGGGAAGACTTGGGGAAAGTCCTTTTGATCTTGCTGTAAAAAACAGAAACTTTAGCGCTCACGAGAATCGCTGTCATCTTTATTTGGAAGGTGCTATTTAGTTAATTCTTTTTGCAGATGATTAATAGATAAATTCCTCACGTCTAAAAATTTATTTTAGAATTTTTGGGTGCCAGAACTTGCGTTAGCTACAGATTACTATAGACTATTCTGTTTTTGACAGATTCTGTTTTTGACAGATTCTGTTTTTCTTGTGTTGTTTGCTTATTTTGATGAATCTATGGCTAGTAAAAGAGTTTATAAACCATAGAGAAGTTGGAATACAGTAGGTTTAACACCAATATAAATAAAGAATGAGTTCATTACAGTACCTTGAAGTGGTGTTTTGTTTTCTTTCACTAACGGAGCTCACGAGATTTTCTAATTTGAGTTTTGTGTTGTGAAGTTTTCAAGTTTTGGGTAAAGATTTGATGGATTATGGAACAAAGAGTGGCAAGAGCCTTAGCTCGCGGATGCCCATGGCACCCCAAGGTAAAATTCAAGGACACCAAAAAGCCTAAGCTTGCGGATTCCCATGGCACCCCAAGGTAAAATTCAAGGATACCAAAAAGCCTATGCTTGGGGATGCCCCGGAAGGCATCCCCTCTTTCGTCTTTGTCTATCGGTAACTTTACTTGGAGCTATATTTTTATTCACCACATGATATGTGTTTTGCTTGGAGCATCTTGTATGATTTTAGTCTTTGCTTTTTAGTTTACCACAATCATCCTTGCTATACACACCTTTTGAGAGAGAGACACATGATTTGAAATTTATTAGAATACTCTATGTGCTTCACTTATATCTTTTGAGCTATATAGTTTTTGGTCTAGTGCTTCACTTATATATCTTTAAGAGCATGGTGGTGGTTTTGTTTTATAGAAACTATTGTTCTCTTATGATTCACTTATATTATTTTGATAGTCCTTTAGAACAACATGGCAATAATAAAAACTTTCATATAAGTGCATTGAATACTATGAGAAGTTTGATACTTGTTAATTGTTGTGAGATATGGAGATGGTGATATTAGAGTCATGCTAGTTGATTAGTTGTGAATTTGAGAAATACTTGTGTTAAATTTTGTGATTCCCGTAGCATGCACGTATGGTGAACCATTATGTGATGAAGTCGGAGCATGATTTATTTATTGATTGTCTTCCTTATGAGTGGCGGTCGGGGACGAGCGATGGTCTTTTCCTACCAATCTATCCCCCTAGGAGCATGCGCGTAATACTTTGTTTCGATAACTAATAGATTTTTGCAATAGGTATGTGAGTTCTTTATGACTAATGTTGAGTCCATGGATTATACGCACTCTCACCCTTCCACCATTGCTAGCCTATCTAGTATCGTGCAACTTTCGCCGGTACCATAAACCCACCATATACCTTCCTCAAAACAGCCACCATACCTACCTATTATGGAATTTCCATAGCCATCCCGAGATATATTTCCATGAAACTTTCCACCGTTCCGTTATTATGACACGCTTCATCATTGTCATATTGCTTGCATGATCATGTAGTTGACATCGTATTTGTGGCAAAGCCACCATTCATAATTCTTCATACATGTCACTCATGCATCATTGCACATCCCAGTACACCGCCGGAGGCATTCACATAGAGTCATATTTTGTTCTAAGTATTGAGTTGTAAGTAAATAAAGTGGGATGATCATCATTATTAGAGCATTGTCCCAAGTGAGAAAAGGATGATGGAGACTATGATTCCCCCACAAGTCGGGATGAGACTCCGGATGAAAAATGAAAAAAAGAGGCAAAAAAATAAGGCCCAAATAAAAAATGAGAGAAAAAGAGAGAAGGGACAATGCTACTATCCTTTTCCACGCTTGTGCTTCAAAGTAGCACCATGTTCTTCATGATAGAGAGCCTCCTATGATATCACTTTCATATACTAGTGGGAATTTTTCATTATAGAACTTGGCTTGTATATTCCAATGATGCGCTTCCTCAAAATGCCCTAGGTCTTTGCGAGCAAGCAAGTTGGATGCACACCCACTTAGTTTCTTTTGTTGAGCTTTCATATACTTATAGCTCTAGTGCATCCGTTGCATGGCAATCCCTACTCACTCACATTGATATCTATTAATGGGCATCTCCATAGCCCGTTGATACGCCTAGTTGATGTGAGACTATCTTCTCCTTTTTTGTCTTCTCCACAACCACCATTCTATTCCACCATAGTGTTGTATCCATGGCTCACGCTCATATATTGTGTGAAGATTGAAAAGTTTGAGAACATCAAAAGTATGAAACAATTGCTTGGCTTGCCATCGGGGTTGTGCATGATTTAAATATTTTGTGTGGTGAAGATAGAGCATAGCCAGACTATACAATTTTGTAGGGATAACTTTCTTTGGCCATGTTATTTTGATAAGACATGATTCCTTAGTTAGTATGCTTGAAGTATTATTATTTTTATGTCAATATTAAACTTTTATCTTGAATCTTCGGATCTGAACATTCATGCCAAAATAAAGAAAAATTACATTGAGAGATATGTTAGAAAGCATTCCACATCAAAAATTCTTCTTTTATCATTTACCTACTCGAGGACGAGCAGGAATTAAGCTTGGGGATGCTTGATACGTCTCCAACGTATCTATAATTTTTTATTGCTCCGTGCTATTATATTATCTATTTTGGATGTTAATGGGATTTATTTTACACTTTTATATCATTTTTGGGACTAACCTACTAACCGGAGGCCCAGCCCAAATTGCTTTTTTTTCCTATTTTAGGGTTTCGAAGAAAAGGAATATCGAACGGAGTCCAAACGGAATGAAACCTCCGGCAAAGTGATTTTCTCAACAAACGTGATCTAGGAGACTTGGAGTGTGCGTCAAGAAACAAGGGAGGAAGGCACGAGGCAGGGGGCGTGCCTACCCCCCTGGGCGCGCCCTCCACCCTCGTGGGCCCTCCGTTGCTCCACCGACGTACTTCTTCCTCCTATATATATCCACGTACCCCCAAACATCCAGGAGCACCATGAAAACCTAATTCCACCGTCGCAACCTTCTGTACCCGAGAGATCCCATCTTGGGGCCTTTTTCGGAGCTCCGCCGGAGGGGGCATTGATCACGGAGGGCCTCTACATCAACTCCATGGCCTCTCCGGTGATGTGTGAGTAGTTTACTTCAGACCTACGGGTTCATAGTTATTAGCTAGATGGCTTCTTCTCTCTCTTTGGATCTCAATACAAAGTTCTCCTCGATCTTCTTGGAGATCTATTTGATGTAATTTTCTTTTGTGGTGTGTTTGTCGAGATCCGATGAATTATGGGTTTATGATACAGATTATCTATGAACAATATTTGATTCTCCTCTGAATTCTTTTATGTATGATTGGTTTATCTTTGCAAGTCTCTTTGAATTATCAGTTTGGTTTGGCCCACTAGATTGATCTTTCTTGCAATGGGAGAAGTTCTTAGCTTTGGGTTCAATCTTGCGGTGCTCGATCCCAGTGACACAAAGGGAACCGACACATATTGTATTGTTGCCATCGAGGATAAAAATATGGGGTTTATATCATATTGCATGGGTTTATCCCTCTACATCATGTCATCTTCCTTAAAGCATTACTCTATTCTTATGAACTTATACTCTAGATGCATGCTGGATAGCGGTCGATGTGTGGAGTAATAGTAGTAGATGCAGAATCGTTTGGTTCTACTTGTCGCGGACGTGATGCCTATATACATGATCATACCTAGATATTCTCATAACTATGCTCAATTCTATCAATTGCTCGATAGTAATTCGTTTACCCACTATAATACTTATGCTCTTGAGAGAAGCCACTAGTGAAACCTATGGCCCCGGGGTCTATCTTCCATCATATTAATCTTCCAGCACTTAGTTATTTCCTTTGATGTTTATTTTACTTTGCATCTTTATTTCTCTTTATCATAAAAATACCAAAAATATTATCTTATCATATCTATAAGATCTCACTCTCGTAAGTGATCGTGAAGGACTTGACAACCCCTTTATCGTGTTGGTTGCGAGGTTCTTATTTGTTCGTGTAGGTGCGTGGGACTTGAGCGTGATCTCCTACTGGATTGATACCTTGGTCCTCAAAAACTGAGGGAAATACTTACGCTACCTTTCTGCATCACCCTTTCCTCTTCAAGGGAAAACCAACGCAGTGCTCAAGAGGTAGCAACACCACCCGCGCCCATACACCAGGGTGAACAGCAAACACGGGAGGCAGCACAGAGCTATACACATGTAAGTATCCATATAGAAAAAAACATACAAGCACAGTCCATACCATGGTACTGTGACCACCCTATCTAACATTTTCATAACTGCGTTTTTGTTTGCTCACTGTTGCTTGCAGCCACCTAACATTGAAGCTTACATTCTGCCAAGGCTAGAGACGTGCTTTGAAACTTTTGAAGAAGCAAAGAACTTCTACAACGTCTATGCAAAGCACGCGGGGTTTGCTATCAGGGAAGGCCCCAAGTTTAAGACTGGGGCCTACCTTTATTGCACGTGCTATGGAGTCTATGAATCGAAGGTGGCTGAAGTAAATAGACAGCGGAACAAGACGACAGCCAGGACTAACTGCGGGGCTAAAATGAGGCTGAAGAAGGAAAAGGATGGAACATTTGTCGTAAAAGAGATACGGTGGGAACACAACCACAGGCTACAGCTCACTCCGCAAATGCTTGTCTTCTTGCACTCCCACAAAAACTTTGACAAAACAATCTTGGAGTACGTCAAGTACCTGGAGTTGAAAGACATTGAACACGCGCAAATCATGAGCATACTAGGCGGTGATGACCCTGGTAGCTACTTCCTCGAAATGAATGCCAAAGACCTGATTAACCTATAAGTACAAACTTGTTCTCCTCCTTAAACTGCCTCTGTCTTTTTTCCTCTGTCAGTACAAACATATTACGCAATGCATGACCTGATGCCAGTTCAACATGCATTTTTTAATGAACTTTTAATATCCAAGAAAGAAAAGAATTCAAGGATGGATGATGTGGACGATGTCCTAAAGACTTTCAACTTCTTTAGGGAGTTGAAAGCTATAAACAGGGAATTCTTCTGTGACATGCAACTCGATGAGTCTGACAGAGTTAAGAACATATTCTGGGCGAACGCAAGCTGCCGAGGGGCATATTAGGACTTTGGTGACTGCGTAACATTTGACACCACATATAAGACCAACAGGTACCATATGCCACTTGGGGTGTTTGTCGGTACTAACAACCACTTACAGACTACATTCTTTGGTTTCGCCCTGATAAGAGATGAGGATGCAAATTCATTCAGATGGTTGTTCAAGACATTTTTAAGGTGCATGAGAGGGAAGGCTCCTACATGCATCCTCACAGGTACAACCGCCAAAACCACCCCCAACCACCCCAACCCCCCCCCCTTTGTTGGGGAACATAGTAATTTCAAAAAAATTCCTACGCACATGCAAGATCATGGTGATGCATAGCAACGAGAGGGGAGAGTGTAGTCTACGTACCCTCGTAGACCAACAGCGGAAGCGTTATGACAACGCGGTTGATGTAGTCGTACGTCTTCATGTCCCGACCGATCAAGCACCGAAACTACGCCACCTCCGAGTTCTAGCACACGTTCAGCTCGATGATGATCCCCGGACTCCGATCCAGCAAAGTGTCGGGGAAGAGTTCCGTCAGCATGATGGCGTGGTGACGATCTTGATGTTCTACTGTCACAGGGCTTCGCCTAGGCACCACTACAATGTTATCAGGACTATGGTGGAGGGGGCACCGCACACGGCTAAGAGAACGATCTTGAAGATCAACTTGTGTGTCTAGAGGTGCCCCCCTGCCCCCGTATATAAAGGAGCAAGGGAGGAGGCCGGCCGGCCCTTGGGCGCGCCAAGGAGGAGGAGTCCTCCTCCTAGTAGGAGTAGGACTCCCCTCTTTCCTACTCCTACTAGGATGGGGAAATGAAGGGGGAGAGGGAGAAGGAAAGGGGGGCGCCGCCCCCCTCTCCTAGTCCAATTCGGACCAGAGGGGGAGGGGGCACGCGGCCCACCCTAGCTGCCCCTCTCTCTCTCCACTAGGGCCCATAAGGCCCATTACTTCTCCCGGGGGGGTTCCGGTAACCCTCCGGCACTTCGGTTTTCTCCGAAATCACCAGGAACACTTCCGGTGTCCGAATATAGCCATCCAATATATCAATCTTTATGTCTCGACCATTTCGAGACTCCTCGTCATGTCCGTGATCACATCCTGGACTCCGAACAAACTTCGGTACATCAAAATGTATAAACTCATAATGAAACTGTCATCGTAACGTTAAGCGTGCGGACCCTACGGGTTCAAGAATAATGTAGACATGACCGAGACATGTCTCTGGTCAATAACCAATAGCGGAACCTGGATGCTCATATTAGCTCCCACATATTCTACGAAGATCTTTATCGGTCAAACCGCATAACAACATACTTTGTTCCCTTTGTCATCGGTATGTTACTTGCCCGAGATTCGATCGTCGGTATCTCAATACCTAGTTTCAATCTCGTTACTGGCAAGTCTCTTTACTCATTTCGTAATACATCATCTTGCAACTAATTCATTAGTTGCAATGCTTGCAAGGCTTATGTGATGTGCATTACCGAGAGGGGCCAGAGATACCTCTCCGACAATCGGAGTGACAAATCCTAATCTCGAAATACGCCAACCCAACATGTACCTTTGGAGACACCTGTAGAGCTCCTTTATAATCACCCAGTTACTTGTGACGTTTGGTAGCACACAAAGTGTTCCTCCGGCAAACGGGAGTTGCATAATCTCATAGTCATAGGAACATGTATAAGTCATGAAGAAAGCAATAGCAACATACTAAATGATCGGCTGCTAAGCTAATGGAATGGGTCATGTCAATCACATCATTCTCCTAATGATGTGATCCCGTTAATCAAATGACAACATATGTCTATGGTTAGGAATAACCATCTTCGATTAACGAGCTAGTCAAGTAGAGGCACACTAGTGACGTTTAGTTTGTCTATGTATTCACACAAGTATTATGTTTCCGGATAATACAATTCTAGCATGAATAATAAATATTTATCATGATATAAGGAAATAAATAATAACTTTATTATTGCCTCTCAGGCATATTACCTTCACCCTTCCCAAAAAAAAGGAAAATAACACAATAAAAATGTCGTGTCAGTTCTATTTGTATATATGCACCACCATATGCTGACCACTCCACGTCCATTTTCTCATTACCAGACTAGTGCCCGGCAATGGGTTTGGCGATCCTAGATGCTTTCAAGAACACAGTACACAAGCTGTGCCACTGGCACATTATGAAGAAGTACAGGGAACACCTCGCATACCTATACTACATGCACAAAGACTTTAAGGATGAATTCACATCAATCCTCAACTGGAACCTCATGCCAACTGAGTTTGAGGCTGCCTGGAAAGGACTCATGGATAGGTACAACCTCCACGATGATACCACGATGGTGGCCATGTGGAACGAGCGTGAGAAATGGATATCAGCCTACTTCAAAGAAATTTTTTGCGCCAAAATGACATCGACACAATGAAGTGAGAGCATGAACTATGTTTTCAAGAGGAACTTTGTAAGTGAGAGACAAAACCTACACCGGTTTGTCAGCCAGGTAAACTCCTGCGTCAAAACCAGGAGGCAGACAGAGAACCAAGAGACAATGGGTAATAGGGTATAGCTCTATCACCTGTCGTGAGACAAAAAAACATGCTTACTAAAGTAAAACTATATTAGTTATACAAAGTTTTTGTTGTGAGAAAACTAATAATTTGGTTATTATTCTTTGCATGTGCAGAAGGAACAAAACACGCTGACCTTCTATGGGTTTGACACCCAGATGGCAAAGGTTTACTCACGAGCTGTGTACAGCAAGATCAGAAAAAGGCTAAAACTGAGCACACTCTTCATGGCAACAGAGACGGAACAGCCCACAAAGTACCTCGTGCGCTACAACAACCCGCAAAAACTGTCTGCGTGGTCTCAGCACGCGTTCCAGGTGGTTGCAGACCCCGTGGGAGAAACATATGAGTGCGAGTGCAGGCTATGGGACCACACAGGTGAGGACTAAAAAAAGATGTTACATATTGTACTACTTTTTTTGCAAAGTTTTTCTTCGAATGAAATGACAAAAAACATGCACCTCTTCCAAAAAAATACAGGTCTTTTCTGCGTGCGTGTCCTGTGCATGATGCAGAAAATTAAGGCTGCCAGCGTTCTAGAGAAATACATCCTCAGGAGATACACCAAACGCCCGAACATCCATCCAACATTCAACAGAAATGACTTGCGGATAGTAGCGTCAAACAAGGCATCCCAATACTGCAGACGCTGAACATGAGGGTGCACAGAAAAAGCTTGAGAAGCCAAGAGCAAATGGCGAGGTCACGGGTCATCATGGAAAAACTTGAACAAGAACTCGACGCCATGCATTCTGCTGAAAATGGAGGTGTCGCGGACAATGAAGTCATTGAGCAGGATATTGTTACAATGTTATCTGAGATGAACCATCTGGGAGCTATTGACCCGTTCAACAACGAGGAAGATGAGTAACAGCAACCAGAGCTTGCCCATGTGCACACTCAAGAGCAGCAACATGCTCACATGCAAGATGAGCTTGATGGTGATGCAGGCGAACGACATGACAACAGTACATCCTACCGACAGCAGGAGGAAAGGGTGATCAAACCACCCATATTCTCAAACACAAAGGGGAGGAAGAGTAAGACGCAATCAACAAAAGCAGTGACAGCAGCAGCCAAAAAGCCGCCACGCCCCATCAAGCGCGTGGAATTTGGCCCGGATGGCAAACCTCTTGGGATAAGGGCATGCGGATTCTGCAACGCCGTGAGCAACCATAACTACCGCACATGCCCACTCCGCACAGATGCCACTATCAACAAGCAAACGCTACACACACAGATTGGAGCCGCCCAAATTTCTACCAATGGAGACAACACACATAACAACTACACTTACCGCAAGTGTGGGGGAACTGACGAACATAATGCCCGCAAGTGCAAAGTGAGCAAGGAGGTAAGTGGCGCTGAACAGAAACAGGGCAAGGTACAGAGTTCCAAAAAATCAAATGAAGACGATGAAGAATAAGAGTTTGACGAGAATGACGACCAATCAGACGAAGACAATGAAGATGACAGTATCGGGGACAAGGAAACTGAAACTGACGATGAAGCTGCCAAGGCTCAACCAGAAAAGGGCGCCGACAAGTCACAACATTCAGGGCCAGTTAAGAGAAGCTCAAGACTGAACAATCCATAGTGGTTATGCTGCTGCGTCAACTAAAAAATAAGCTCGTAGTCTCACTTGCCTCGGTACACAATGAGGAAACATTTCAGAAACACTGTCGCTACCAAAACTTATCTAGCTTTATCGTCGACTTCTCGATCAGTACTATAGTTAAGATATAATTTATGATTTGTGCCCGCTGGACCAGTGACATTATTATGTAAACCATTTGATAATACTTTTGAATGCAGTCACAAATACATTTGAAAAAACTTATCTGGATTTATCTGACGCAAACACTACTGTCGACCAGTAACTCAGCAAAAAAATGTTAAGGAAAATTTAAACTCTTATAGTACATCAGTATTGATAATTCTCAGTCGTCAGTACAAAGGCATAGTAAAACAAACACACCCGTGAACACCTCAAAAAAACATCATTTGAAAAACAAGATATGTCTTTTTCTGCCAGTCCCAGTTCAGAAAGACCATTAGTACATAAAAATAATTACCTCAACCAAAATCTGAATATAATACATCATGTACTGATGAAAATCTAATTTATCTGTAAAAATACTCAGAGAATATCTTGATATAAACAATCCTTTAAAAATACAAAAAATGTTTTAAAAAACATTAGCATCACACATAGTCTCAGTGGTATTTGGTAAGTTCAATTATACTTCAATCACCAGTCCAAGTACCACTTCAGAGGAGTACAGACCTCCATCATCACCAACCCTGACACGTGCAAGTGGGATAAGCAGCTGATAAGTATAGCTTGACAAGACGGATCAGTGCGACAGTAAAATGCCATCATCACCACCCCTGAGACGTGCAAGTGGGATTTAGCAGATCATAAGTACAGCTTGGCAAGACTAGTCAGTGCAGCAGTAAAAACCCTTTGACTTGGGCGGTTACTTCTTCCAGGCCACCACCCGTGCCACCCACTGAGCGGTTGCCACAAGGGACTACAAACGGGGAACCCCACGACCACCACACCCACGCCCCCAACGAACCACCTCCCACACATCCCCGTCGACGCACTACAAAATACCCCTTTCTCTTCCATCTCTGCCTCATTGCCAGAAACCACCATTGCCCCTTCCATGTCCACTGCACAGAAACCAAAAACTTCTCAATCCCAAGCCCACAGCCGCCGGAGGAGGGCGATGGCAGAGGAACCGTCCGCCAAGCGTCATCATGGCGAGTCATCGGACAAGAGCAGCAACCTCGTCGACGTTCACGTCCCCGGCGAGAAGCGCGAGTACACCAAAACCCTCACTGGGGTTGAGCTCCACCGCAAGGAGACGCTGGAGATCGTCTGCACCAGTGAACCAGACAAGGCCGACAAGGTGATATCCATGCTCTGGAGGAAGGCTTGCGGCCAGCATCATAGGATCGTCGGCGTTGGTGTGCACTACACCACCGAAGATGAACCTCCCCAGATGGCAGCAGTCCTGCAGTTGTGCCTCGACGAGCTCTGCTTGGTGTACCACATCGCAGCGGCCACAAAATGATGAGCCATCCTACTCATTTGCCCTATTTGGTTTATCTGTTTTATTAGTATTGTATCCTAAAAATTTCATCAGACTTGTTTCCCAACTAGATGTACTAGTGTGGTTTGTAAAAAGTGGATGCACTACTGTATTTTCTCAAGTAGATACACTATAAATGTATTTTTGAACCTGATGCACTAGATTACTATTTGGAAAATCTTGCGGAAGATTAATTTCTGAAGTTGATCGACTAGTGTAGTTTCTGAACTTGATCCAATAGTGTAGTTTATGTACTCGATGTATTACAAAGATGTTTCTGAACTTGATGTAGTGAAGTATTTTCTAAATTTGATCTAATGTTATTTTCATAAGAAAATAAACTAAGGACTTGGTGAAGCACTGGTTATGTGTTATCCTATTCAACAAAAGTAAACTAAACTAGTACCAAAGCAAAACATACAACATTTACTAAAAATATGTACAATCCAAAAAGAAAAATAACATGATGTACTTGAATTTAATTTCAGAACTTTGTTTACTAGTTTCTGAAGTACATTCATCCATTAATTATGCTATATAAGCATCTACTTCATGGATTCATGTTTCTAAACTTGATGTAGTGAAGTATTTTCTGAATTTGGTCTAATGTTATTTTCGTAAGCAAAAAAACTAAGAACTTTGTGAAGCACTGGTTATGTGTTGTGCAATTGAACAAAAGTAAAGTAAACTAGTACTAAAGCAGCACATACAACATTGACTCGAACTATGTATAATCCAAAAAGACAAAATAACATGATGTACTTGAATTTAATTTCAGAACTTTGTTTACTAGTTTTTGAAGTACATTCATCCATTATTTATGCTACATAAACAACTACTTCATGGATTCATCGCTTGTAAAACAAAACAAAAATGAATAATTCAAATATCAAAGTAATGCTAATTTTCAAAATGCCTCTCCCCTTGCAGGTCCAAGCGCCTGAACGACATGTTGTAGCATGAGAGGTTGTTCACATTTGCCGGTTTCAGCATTTAAAGCGACAAAGAGAAGCTGAAGTTGTCCGGTTTGGAGATCAACCCCAACAAGTTCATCAACATTCACCGCAGGTGGAGAGATCCATACACCGGAAAAGAGTACGACTCCTTGACTGATGTTGCAGCCAGTGTCATCCACCCATTCTACAAAGGCATGAAGAAGAACATCAACACGCAGGAAGACCACAAACTGTGGAGGACGAGCCCACTACCAGACAACCTCATCGAGTACGCAGGACTAGATGCGTACGCCATGTACAAGTCATGGATCATAATCGACTACATCACACATGGTTCGGAATTTGCAAAAGAGCGGGAGGCTGAGAAATTCTATGACCACCCTATTGCCCCTTTTAGGGATGAAGATACATCAGAGAATGCCTTCGTTTTCCTTCCGCTTGTGCTTGCCTTTTATCTTGTTGTTTCCAGTTAGTAGTTTGCTCTTGTTGGGTTGAACCAGTATGATTATGTTGTGCTTGTCATGGTTGAACAAGTTTACTTATGTCATCAAGTACAATGTTTTTCTTATCTCATTATATAAGTTTGGTAGCTTCGTATGTTGTTAATCCATCATTTCAAATTCAAAAGTAGCTTCTGAATGGAACTTTGTGGCTGCTCTAAAGTACTAGTTATGAAGCAACTAATCACACAACGTTGTTCCATGTCTAGTTTCGATTCGGTATTGTATAGAAAACATAACGTTGAAAACAATCAGCAAAATTTGAGTTACTTAACAACGCTTCAAAAGTTGAAGCAAAAATTCTTAGTACTTCATGTAGTGTTCTCATTCATATGTAGCTGCTAGAAAATTAACAAGTACTACAAATAGAAAAAGTTAAGAAGCATCAGCACACACTTATGTTGGTCGCTTGCAGATTAAGAATGACAGTAATAGTACACTTGATCGGACAGTACATACTTACTACAATAAAAAGTACAAAGAAGGAGCAGTCTGTAAGTGCTACTATGAATGGACTATCAGTACAACTTAGTCTACATGCAAGTACCATAGTTCTGAAAATGACACTAGAAGACCCTTGAGAATAATCACAAAAACAAACACAAAAAAGAAGGCAAGAAACTCAAATGAAAAAGATTACACTTACACAAAACTGACAAGAACTATAACAAAAAGTATCAGTCCAAGTTACTGGTGGAGTCAAGTACTAGATTCAAACAAACAAAAAAAGAAAAAAAATGGACCACCCAAGGTCAGGCACAGGCCCTGACGCTGCTAGATACTTGAACTCCAGCCTGTGGGCGCATCCCTAGTAATCCGCACAACGCAGGGCCCACAGGTCATGAGAGAGAGAGCGTCGTGTATAAGCGCTCAGGTAAGTATTCAGAGGAGTTCGACCAGTGAGCCTCGACTCGCTTATAAACAGGTCCGGATCCCCCTTGACTAGCAAGGTGGGACTAAAAATAGAGCGCATGCGCACGTCGCACTGCACAGTCGCGTGGACGAGCTATCTAGGCCGGAAAACGGCCCAATAGCCTCCATCATTTACAAACACCCCACCAATAAGCCCAGTTAAACCAACCAGACGGCAAGGCAAAGAAATATAAACTACAAGAAAAATGTTTGAAACTGAAAATATATAAATTCAAATACTAGTTCGCAGGCAATAACTTTAAATACGAAAAATAAAAATAAAAATAATTTTAGCTCTGCACCACGGATGATAAAAAAATGAGAAAATATGATACAAAAACAATGAACCTCTAAAAAGAAGAGAACTTAATAGCCCATCTGTTAAATGTACATAATTTAAAAAATAGAATTAAATATTACTTTCAAGTTCAACTACTAAAATGCAAAAAGTTCAAACATATATTGTTTGTCAATTATGCTAAATTTCTTATTTATATAAAATCTGACAAGTTCAACTACTAAAATGCAAAAGGTTCAAACATATAATGTTTGTCAATTATGCTAAATTTCTTATTTATATAAATTCTGACAAGTTCAACTACTAAAATAAAAGAAGTTCAAACATATTATGTTTGTCAATTATGCTAAATTTCTTATTTATATAAATTTTGACTACTTCAACTACTAAAATGCAAGAGGTTCAAATAGAATTTATTTGTCCATTCTGCTAAATTTCTTATTTATATCAAATCTGTCCACACCTCAACGAACGATCTGGTCGTAAAATAATCTCAATCCCCCAACCCACCCAAAAAAACAAAAAGACTCAGTTCAAACATACATATGACATCAGTACTAAAAAAGCAGGATCAGTCAGGCCACTCACACCACTGTGACACCAAATTTCAAAACCGCACACTATATGAAATTACATTTCAGTTCACACAGCACTAAACCATAAGTGCACTAAAATGAGAATACAAAAACTATAAAGGCCTAACTTAGGTTAGTACAGATGAAAATGAAATAAGTACCAGTTTTGAGCAACAACTCCCAGGGCACTGAAAAATGTTTTGAGATAAACTAGTCTATAAGACTTCAGTGGAAAAACAATACTTAACATCCACACAGAAAAACATCACAAAACATACGTCACCTAAACAGAGCAAAATGCCATCATCACCAGCCCTTAGACATGCAAGTGGGATTTAGCAGATCATAAGTACAGCTTGACAAGACTAGTCAGTGCAGCAGTAAAAACCCTTTGACTTGGACGGTTGCTTCTTCCAGGCCACCACCTGCGCCACCCACTGAGCGGTTGCCACAAGAGACTGCAAACGGGGACCCCCACGACCACCACACCCACGCCCCAGATGAATCGCCTCCCACACATCCCCGTCGACGCACTGCAAAATAACCCATTGTCTTCCATCTCTGCTTCATTCACAGAACCACCATTGCCGCTTCAATCTCCACTGCGCACAAACCAAAAACTTCTCTCTCCCAAGCCCATAGTCGCCAAAGGAAGGCGACGGCGGAGGAACCGTCCGCCAAGCGTCATCATGGCGAGCCGTCGGACAAGAGAAGCAACCTCGTCGACGTTCACATCCCCGGCGAGAAGCGCGAGTACACGAGAACCCTCACAGAGGTTGAGATCCACGGCAAGGAGACGCTGGAGATCGTCTACACCAGCGAACAAGACAAGGCTGACGAGGTGATGAGCAGGCTCAGGATGAAGGGCGCCGGCTTGTATCCGAGCTTCATCGGAGTTGATGTGGAGTACACCAGCGATGATGAACCTCCACAGATGAAGGCAGTCCTGCAGTTGTGCGTCGAGGAACTCTGCTTGGTGTACCACATCACAGTAGCCACAAAATGGTAACCCATACTACTGCTCATTCATCTGTTGTACTAGTACTACTCACTAAAAACTTCATTAAACTTGTTTCCCAACTACATGAACTACTATAGTTTGTGAAGTGGATGCACGAGTACATGTTTCTCAAGTTACATGCATTTCTGAAACTGTGAATTGGATTGTTTCACTAGATTAGCATCTGAAAAAATGTTTATAGAATTCTGAACTTGATGCACCAAATTAATTTCTGAACTTGATGTACTAGCATAGATTCTCATCTTGATGCACTAGTATAGTTTATAGAATTGATGTATTAAAAGATGTTTGGTGAAGTGGTATAGGTCTATATCTTGATGCACATGTTTCTCAAATTAATTTCTGAACTTGATATAGAATTGATGCACAAAGATGTATTAAGCACTGGTATAGGTCTTTTATTCAACAACAAAAACTAAACTTGAATCAAGCAGCACATATATCATTGAATCTGGTAAAATGATTCTTGAATTTGGTGAAGCATTTGGTGAAGCACTAAAGATAGCAAAAAAGAAAAATAGCATGGTGTAGTTGAATTTAATTTCAGGACTTTGTGTACTAGTTTCTGAACTACATTCTTCCATGACTTATACTATATAAGCATCTACCTCATGGATTATCACTTGTAAAACCAAAAAGCAGAAGAATTAAATCTTCAAAAAAGAAGACTTGTCTTTAAATGTGTGGCTCCCCCCTTGCAGGCCCAAGCGCCTCAAAGACTTCCTGCGGGAGGAGAAATTGTACACATTTGTCGGTTTCAGCATTGGAGGTGACAAGCAGATGCTGAACAAGTCAGGTTTGGACATCAACCCCAACAACTTCATCGACATGCAGCGCAAGTGGAAAGACCCAAAGACCCGACAAATACTACGACTCCTTGGCCGATGTTGTAGGCGGCGTAATCCACCCATTCTACAGCGGCATGAAGAAGAAGATGGACAGGCAGACTACAAACCATGGGGGACCAGCCCGCTGCCAGACAACCTCATCACGTACGCAGGAATAGATGCGTACACCACGTACAAGTCATGGAAGACAATCGACAACATTGTGACAGGTTGGAATATTTCCAAAGAGCAGGAGGCTGACCCCTACTACCACTGCAACTTCGCGGGATGAAGATGCAAGAAAGTCTACATTCATGTTGCTCGCACTTCTGCCTGTCCTTAGTCTTGTTGTTTCAGATTTGTAGTTTGCTTTCGTTATGTTGAACCAGCTACCTTATGTTATGTGTGTCAGGGTTTGAACAAGTTTTCCTATGTCTATCAAGTACATCGTTTGCTTATGCCGTTCAACAAGTTTGCTAGCTTCCTATTTTGTTGATCCATCATTTGATGTTGAAGTAGGTTGAAGTTGAAACTTGATGGCTACCACGCAACACCTGTCATGGAGAAACAAAAATCACACATGGATATTTTCACAAAAAAACAAAAACAGTGGCAGACTAACTAAGGACAACAGCAAATAGTAGACTTGGACGCTTAGTACGGCTTATACATGTACGGTAGTACTATCACACTAAGAAATCAGTTTTTAGTTTCAGAAGAACACTAAAAAGACTAAGTTTCAGCCGAGGACAACATTCAGTACTAACAGCATCATGCTAATAGTAGTTAGAAATTTACTAAGTACTGCATAAGGAAAAGCAAAGAACCATCAATACATATTTCCTAGTCACTAGCATGCTAGGACTGACAGTTTTGGTACACTTGAACAAATGGTACATTCATTACACAAAAATATAAAAAGGAATGGGAAGCTTCAGTTTGCATTCCATAAAACATCAACACACTAAGAATAACAGTAATAGTACAACTAAAATCTTAGTACAACTTAGTCTATAAGGCAAGTACTATGATCATACCAAACATTGCCTTGAGAAGAACCACAGCCTAGAAAAAAGAAGGCCAAAACTAAATCAAAAGGATATCAGTTCGACCAAGGAGAAAAATCACAAGAAAACAAAACAGAAGCATCAGCCCACATTGACCAGTGAGGCACTAGTTTCAAACAACACAAGAAAATATAATGATCAAAGTACTAGCACAATTGAAATCTCAGTACAACTTAATTTATTTGGTAAGTGCTATGATGATACCAATTAATGCCTTGAGAAAGAAGGCCAAGACTCAACCAAATAGATTACAGTGCAACCAAGGACAAAAATTAACAAAAAACAAACAACAGAAGCACCAGCCCACATTGACTAGTGAAGTAATTATGAACTTTATACGGCTATTTGTTAAATGTAGCTAATTTAAACCAGTGCTTTAACTTTTACTATGAAGTTCAACTACTAAAATTCAAGAAGTTCAAACAAAAATTTGGCTCTCAAATTTTGCTAAATTTCTTATACTCAAATAAAATCTAGCTAGAGATCACGTGGCAACTTGGTCGTAAATAATTTCAATCCCAAAAAAAACTTCAGTTCTAATATATTATAAGAAATCAGTTCTACATAACAAGGAAGCGTCACTCCACTCACGCTAGATCCACAAGTGCCATCGTGACACCAAATTTTAAAAGCCTTACACTGAATGACATTACAATTCAGTACTAACAGAACTATACTATAAGTACAAGAAAAGAGGGTACAGAAACTATAAAGGTCAAACCTAGGTTGGGACAGATGAAAATAAAACAAATCTCACTTTTCCAGCAACAACTCGTAATGAACTTGGAAAAAGGTGTTTTTAGTTCAACTAGTTTATGAGACTTCGGTACAAAAAATAGAACTTAACCAAAACGAATTCCCAATGAAAAATACACAAGTGAAAACAGCTATTCAACCACACTATCATCATGGAAAAAGAGATTGTTAAATATAGTGCCACACTTAAACACAACACAAAATATACCAGTTATTACATAGTACTTGACAGGACATCCAAACACTACAATCAAAGTCTACAATGCTTCCAAGAGATATATCACACAACTATCCATTTCACTATGCAAATGATGACCATTTCTTCTATGCACCAGGAGCCAAAGCCTGAAACTCCTTGGGAAGCTCCGTCACCAAAAGCTGGTTATTCTGGTTGAACACAACTCTATACAGATCCTCAGCATTCCAATCAACAATACGAGGCTGCAAAACAATAAAACAAATTATCAAAAATCATGACACATTGAAAAGAAGAATACACAATCAGCCAAACACGGAAAAGTGAAAATCTCAACTAGAACCCACATCATTATCTCGAATGTTCCCAACGATCTTTTCACCATCATAGGATCCCGCATACTTCATAGTATAATGGCCACATTCATTCGCCCCTTGAAGTGGAACCTTCACAAACATTGGTTTCTTTGCAAAAAGCTCCCATTTGGGCTGCTTGCTCGCATTATACTGAGCATCACCATACACAACCTTCATTACTTGGACCATCCTGGAGATTTGTAAAGAAAAGAAAAGAAACCACACATTTTCACGTATCAGAAAAGCAGAAAAAAAGATGCAGAAAAGTTCAAAATAAAAAACAGCATGACCAAAAAACATTGCTTGAATAGAGGCATCATGATCTAAAAACAAATGACCAAAAAAGAGATATTAAATATTCAAAATAAAAAACCAGCATGACAACAAACAAATAAAACCAAAAATCAGCTAGTAGAACTCACAAGGTCGGCAGTGAGCAAGTCTTCCTCTTTCTTAACATAGCTCCTGAAATCTCTCACTGCACTCTCCACATTAAACTCTTTATCTTCACCACCGTAAAACGTACAGTCAAGCTCAACCTGCAAAAAGCCCAGAAAGAAATAGACAGGGGGAAAGGATCAACAAGCAAAGTATTATTAAAACTCATAAAACAATAGGCAGTCTTGTTTAAGAGAAACAAACGATCTGATTGATTACCGTGATGAAATATGGACTCACCAATACCCTTTTCCCAGATGCAAAATCAACATTTCTATCGGGATCTTTCTTCCAATCATCAATGAGGAAGTCCATTACATCACCCTCCATCATTTGCCCAGGTGCAAAAACTTCCCAGATGTGTTTCCCAGTGAAGCTGGTTACACTACCATCGGGCTGAGGTATCATTGAGAATGTATTCCTGCAGCACAGACAAGAACAAAAAGCAGGGGAAGAAAGATAAGCCATTCATAGCAGTTCAAGTTGTATAAAAAGTAACAGTTCAGGTCATATTTATCTAGCAGTTACAAACAACAGAGGAAAAGAGGAGGAAACGTAATGAGAGATACTCACTCGGCATACTTCTCACATGCTTCATCACTAAGCAACAGATTATACAACTTGCGTGCCTTGTCCAGGTGAGGGAATTTATGAGGGTGAAGCTGCTGCATAGGGGAGCAAAACTTTATAGGAGCTCTGGGTGCACGCTTCGTGCTTGTTACATTGCCAAAATCCAAAGCAGGATCCTTCCTAGCACCACCAGCTCTATGGGCCACTATTCCAGCAAGTGAGGATAAACCCTTGGCAGCAGCAGCGCTCCCGGTGACTCTTCCCATGCCAGCAATCTTGTCAAACGCATCATCATCGCTGTCTATCAATTCCACAATGGGATTCTTGGGTGTAGAGGGGCTCTCTGCACAAGCAGCCATAGAACCTTTCAGATCTCCCAACCGCCCCTTAATAACACCATATCTTGTCTTTTCTGGAGAACGCCCCTGGCTAAGATCAATAGATACGCGCTCGAGCTCCGAGAACTAGCTACCAAAGATCCTGTAGTCATGCTCATCAAGATCCAGCCACTCACCTGCAAAAATAAAAAAATAAAAGACCGCATCAAGGGTAAAGTTCAAATACATAATTCATGACAGTACCAATCAAGAAGTACAAGCTGCAAAAAATTACAAAAGTTCATGCATTATGTAAACATCAAACACATCGCTAGTTGCGCAAGTATACAGAAAAGTCTTCCTAATGTCGAGAATGTCTTCGTGGCTGTAATCCAACATTTCAATCACACCATCCTCCCGGCAATGATAGGTCATGCAGCTTTGTAGCATAAAGAATCCACAATCATGTATGTTAACAAAAGAAAAAACAAATGGGTACATCACAAATCCGAAAATACAGGAACACCACCCTCCCAGCAACAAAAAACACTAACAAAAAATCATTAAAACAGATACTCGTGTGTTTTTCTGCTGCGGCACCCGCACAAACTCGCAAGGCAAACCATCAATATGCACCGGCGAGAACGTTTTGGCCCTGTCTACGTTGGACTCCCTCCAAAGCTTCTTTATGTTATCTGTCATAGTCCTTAAGAATCTAACTGCATCACTCCAAGTTTCATTGCGCAGTGAATCAAGACACTCTAAACGATGGAACCTCAAATTCAGAACAATCAAGCACCAATGCCCAGATACGTCGCCAGGCTTCATGGTAGCCGCAAATGACGGCGGATCAAAAGTAGGGAAAAGAAGCTGACAAAAAAATCGCAGAGGAAAAATGAATTTAACAAATCATAATGAAACAAAAAATTCAGCCTCCAAACAATAAAATAAAACAAGGAAAATGAAATTCAGATGTACAAACAAAAATCAGATAATCATAAGTTCTAATTGAGTAAGCAAAACACTACAAAAAATAAATGCTACTCCCTCCTTCCATCTATATAGGGCCTAATGCATTTTTTGAGGCTAACTTTGACCAAATATTAGAGCAATAATATATGACATGCAACTTACACAAAGCACACCGGTAAATTCGTGTGTGAAAGGAGCTTTCAATGATATAATTTTCACATTGTGCATATCATGTACTATTAATCTTGTCAATAGTCAAAGGTGGTCTTAAAAATGCATTAGGCCCTATATAGATGGAAGGAGGGAGTACTCAAGTTTATATTGCAACAAATATATTAGTTCAATTTCCTTGCGACAATAAGTTCAGCTTTAAAAAAAGAAGCACACATCATTCATAAGTGCAGGGGTAAAAGCAGGCTACTCAAGTTCACTCCCCCACCTCCCAAACTTGCAAGAAAACATGACAGTTCTAGTTCATGAGTACAAAAAGTTCAAGTTCACCTACATGGTCAAAACCATCAGCCCCTGATCTTGTGAACCAATTTAGCACATTGGAATCAATATTTCCATCACGGATCTTGGTCTGTTGTACAAAAAGAACAACAATAGTTAGAAAATTGGCAAAACAAGTTAGCATCCTATCTAAAAAGCAAAATAATGACCGTCACCCATCTGGGAACTATCAACTTGTCAGTGTCTCGATACTTCTGACGTAGAGAATATAAAACAACGTCAGCACTATCTGAGTTGAGCATGCCGGTGGGGACAAACGCTTTAGCAATAGAACCAACACTGGCATCACATTCTTTAATTGGAAACATCGGCTTGTGACTAGGAAAACACAAAAGATTAGATGAGTTAAAACTACTGCAATAACAACAATAATCATATGAGAGAAAGAAAAAGAGACAAAAATGGTACGGGCAAAATCCCAGACTAACCATTTCGTACGGTTCGTGCGCAACCTCGTAACAGCGAAGAAAATCATATCAACCTTAACAACATTACCACTTTCTGCTTGCAGAAAAAGAAGAAAAATAATAAGCTCAAGCACTACAAGTGAACATGTCCAAAATGCAAAAAATGAGAAGTACGCCTCATTTACAAGTCCTTACCTGCACTATCAGTGTTTGACGACGATGGTAGTTCCTATGATGAGACCAATATGCCTCCAGTTTCAGGGTTTGATGATGGGAGATCTTGAGAGGACACCAATATCACTGCGCTTTCAGGGTCTGTAGAAAGAAAATCCTGGGATGACACGAGCGCCTCTTGCGTCAAGGGGCCAGAAGAAATCGACAGAAGTAAATCATGATCCTTGGATGGCACCTCCTCCACGCTAGAGGCATCTTGCAATGCATCACCGTAATCAAAACCTAGCGGGAAATTCTCCGGCGGCAAATATTCACAATCATGAACATTTTCATTCCTAGCAATACCAACACCAGACGATTTGGCATCAAGTATGCTGGCAGCACCAACATCCTCATCAGCAACTTTGGTACCAACATTGCGCCCACTACTCAATGGGACACACGAGCATCATCTCCATGACTAACGACAGCCTCACGCTCAACATCAGTCATCTGAAGAAATAAAAATCAAAAAAGTGAATAATATGAGCAAAACTAACAATCTAAAATAAGCTAGCAAGAGGTACATAGAAAAACAAACCTTAGAAGCATTCACAGCAACATCTCGATCTTGCTGCTGCTAACATTCAAAGGAACATCACCAACGGGCGAACAAGGATCGTCACCGACAATAGGACCCTGATTCATATGTAATGAAGCAAAAAAACAATGCTATTATTAGCAACAATAAACACAAGGAATTAAACCACAGTAACAAAAAAGGTAGGTATCACCTGCAAACTCTTAACAATGGGGGATAGAAAAATGAACAAGCAAGGCACATTGGTTCGCATGAAAATTAGAGAAATATGTATAAACACAATAAAAATAAAAATAACCTTTCACTTATTAGTAGATGGATCATTAACTCCACGGTCAACAGCAGCCTCAACATCATGACTGGTCTCCTGCATGAAAAGAAAAATTAATAAACAAATGAAGATGAGGAAGTTCAACTACAATACTGACAGCAGAACAACATAGTAAAAACATACAAACACCGAGGACTAACTCACATGAACAACAGGGTGCTCAAAGCCAACATCGTTCGTATGGTGATCAGAAACATTAGCCTCAATACCATCATCAGCCCTGCTGTCGGTGGCAGCAGCCTCATCCTGCTCAATCTACATGGAAGAAAAATTAATAAACAGATGAAGATGAGAAAGTTCAACTACAATACTGACAGCAAAACAACATAGTAAAAATTGCAAACACCAAGGACTGACTCACATCAACAACAGGGCACTCCAAGCCAACATCATTCGTTTCGTGATCAAAAACATTAGCCTCGGTACCATCACCAGCCCTGCTGTCAGCGGCAGCAGCCTCATCCTGCTCAATTTGCTTGATAACAACATTTGCACTTTCTTCATATGGCTTGCAGCGAGAGTCATGCATAGTTTTGAAACGCTTCATGTTGTTCAACAGACGAACCGAGCTCTGAACTAGATCAGCAGCACCGTCACGCATATCACCAATAAAAATTCTCTCCATCTCAATATAGTCCACTACTTCCTCAACGTTAAATTGATGACCTTCAGGAAGGATACCGTTGATACAGCTCAGATGCCCAACTGTCATCGGGACCTTTTGCAGCTCAGAACACACATTACTTAAAATATGCTCAGCGCGCTCCAACGCAGAAACAACAACTTCAATACCAAAATCTTGCCTCTATGAAGTACTAGCATTACTAGGGCCAGGGGGGAACATAACCAGCACCCTCAACACCACGGCCATCTCTCAACTCATCGTGTAGAGATGAAAACTTGGGAACCTGAGACAACGGCATCTCCAGGACAGGCCGTTTATACACTCGGAAAAAAACAACCTCCTCTTGAGTTTTCCACTACAAATAAGGGGAAAAGGAGTTAATTAATCAATGCAACACACAGGGAAAAATAAAACATGATATTAACAGATTTAAATCAATAGCACTATCAATCTTTAAATGTCATTGCTAATTTGTTAATATTGACCAACATGCCAGTTGAACAAAGATATTCAGTTCAACCACACATGAGACAACAGTACTAAAAATCGTACCTAAACCTCACAAAGCTTAAGAAATGACAAAATCTAAACATGTAACTCTGCGGGACACATGTTCACTCCAGCAAAAATAGCTATACCTAAAAAAAGGTCTGCAAGACACGAAAGAAATAAAACTCACCGGAAGCTTCCCAAACACCCAAGTCTTTGGATCTGAATTGCCTTTTTTATCAAATCTGCATCAACCAGATCAGAAAGCTTGACAGGATCCATGAAACATATGCATGGGACTCTCATGTAAGACTCCGCAGTCTTGCCACGGATAAGGCAGTCAAGGTACATTAGTACAGGCCCTATAGCACAGGTTGTGATTGCCTTCCCCATGGTAACACCATCTTGGTACTTGACAACAGCCCTTCTAAGCTCATCAACCATCAGCTAACAATAATTCATATTAGCCATGTCCTCAAACACAAGACCCTCAAACATTGCTGCCTCTCTGGAAACACGCGGGGCGGCACCAGGCAACACAACCTTCATAAACACAATAATGAAGAACACTTTCAGAGCAAGGTCATCTTTGCTAGGATCCTTGATGAGCACCTTGAGCTTATTCCTCAAATCCTTTGTCTTGATATCTTTGTTCCTTCTAATGTCAAGCTCCGATCATAACTTCACCAGAGCATCGTCATATCCGTCCTCTGATGGCCTTGGCGCAGAACGACCACCACGAGGGAACCCAAATAATTGTTGTATACCATCGCTAGTGATGCGAAGCTTCTTATTAGCCTCACCCATGTCAAGAGTCATCGTATCAGGATCTATCCTCATGTACAAAGCTCCCATCAGAGGGAGGGAAATGTTAGACTTCACCCTCCACCTGAAGATAGAACCAAAACCAGCTGCATGAACCCTAGACACATGCCGACTCTCAAGCAATTTAACACAAGCTTCAACCTCTCCCAACGAACATCGCATAGTTAAGTTCAATTTCCGTTGGTCACCTTCATCCAAGGCAACTTTTCCGTTATTGCCTCCCACCGGCTTGATTGGACTCATAACGCTAACAGGCTGTAAATGAAAATAAAGAAGCCACACCTTAAATTAATGAATATAGAAAACAAAACAAGCATATGAAGGCAAGTAGAAAAAAGAAAAGATTGCACAAGTTCAACTCTTGAAACAACATCAGTACCACCCTCGATTGATGCAAACAATGACCAGCCTCGCCTGGCCAGCATACCAGCCCAGACACAATTAAATCATTGCAAGTACAATAGTTAGTCACATACAGTACAAAACACGTACCACTTCAAATTCATCTTCAGAATCAACTTCGATATCATCTTCTTCAAATACAACATCTTCATCTTCGACACGAGCATGCTTCTTCACACCTTTGTTCACCTTCGCAGGATGAACTTTACGCTTATTATTTTCTTTCAACAAAGAGCGCTCTAGAACAGGAGAGGAAGAAGGCTTCTTATTTGTCAAAACCCGTGGACTCCCACGAACAGGGGAGCCACCAAGTTTGCTTGGACCAATCTTCACAACAACACTATTCCCATCAGCTTTGCTATTACCAGGTTGGGAACCAGCTTTCACACGTGGGCTACGCCTCGGTGTGCCATCAGGATTTTGATCTGACATCTTCCTCTGCAAAACAACTTTCTTCTCCTTAACTGCATCACGAGTAAACACTTGCGTCAAACGAGTTTGCATCAGGTTTGTCTTCACAAGCATGTCACTTCCATGAGATCCAGCATCAACAGTTGAAAAGGTCGCGTCACCACCTTCATTACCTACACCTTCAGGAGCTTGAGCAACATCTCGATCACTTCCTTGAACACAGGCAACCTTTTGACGCCGTTCCAACTCCTTTCTCCTCTAGAAATCATACTTCTTCTTTCTTATCCTTTCATCCTCGAGCTGTAACTGCATAGGAACATCCTCAGCCTGAGTAACAGGCTCAGTGCCATCAACACTCTGTGACTGAGTAACAGACAACTGCAAGCTGCCATCAACATCATCAACGTTAAGAGAATACACTCCATCATTAATATCTTTGACAACATCAGCAATGTCCTCAGGAGCACCATGTCTATCATTAACTGCATAAACCAACAACATAAGCATGCACATATAAAATGAAAACACAATTAACATTGCAGAGACAAGATAAATAAAGCGCATAGCATCAGACACAAACAAAAGGAACAACTAATGTAGCTAAGCATATTTATGTATTCAAGGCTGATAAAAAAAGAGCAAATATAAGGGAAACACCAGCAACATTCGCAAGTTCTTCTAGAGGATTTGGTGTCTCAAAAATAACATTCACAAGATCTTGAAAGCGTTCTGATTTTTCAGAATCGGGAGGCACCATCACTCCAACATCTGCAACAACATCATAATTAGCAAAAAAGTACATGAAAAAGCAATCAGTTCAACTATATGAACACTACAAGTGCACCCAATAAAACAATATGAACCCAGCATTGGCACAACAAACTTCAGAATGACAACTCTTTCAACATTATACTACTTCTTCACTAACTACTACAACCTATGCAAATGCCAGGACAGAAGTTCAAACTACAGATGGTGATCAGTACTACAACCTGTCTGCAGGTCACATCAACCGCCAAAACTATACACACCACAAATTCCAGGGAAAAATTAACAGCTATCAAAATACATACAACTTATAAAGTCGATACGAGAACACCTATACAACCTAAAAACCAGATCTATTAAAACATCATCCAAATTACAAGGAAAATCACCTGCATTCAACTTGTCCGGACTGGATAATGTACCCTTGAGATCTACAGACCTAAAATATGTCGAAACCAGATCTGCAAGACACATGAACAAAAATTAGGGCTAGGACCTATTTCAAAAACGAAGCACGCCATACAAAGCAAAACTCTTACCAGCAAACACAAAATCCGCCACGGAATCGAGTATCACTGTCGCCAACCGTTCGTTCAAGAGCAAAGGAACCCTAGCGAATCCAGCCTGAGACAGCAAGAGAGCAATAGCTTAGAAATACAGGGGAAATCTGTACATAAGAGGACGCAAGGGAAGTCAATCGCAGAGCAAAAGGAGCAAACAAAGCACCCAGACCTCCACCCCCGCGGTTCAACCCGCCGGCCGACGCTCCCACGGCGAAATAGGAGAAGCAACTTCTCTGCGAGAAGAGGGGAACGAAGAAGGAATCGATTTTGAGAGGGGAGCGGAGCGGAACGTGGGAGAGCGGAGGTTAAAAGGTAAGTGGGAGAAAACCGACGGCTCAAGCCCAAAACCGTGGCAAAGCCCACTATCTCTAGGCAGTTACCAAAGATAATAGCAAAAATTAAATAAAATAAAAATTAATATAGAGGGAGAAAACAAACGGCTAAAGTACAAATAATAACTCACAATAGTACAATAAAAATTATCAAAAAGTACAAATGAAATAATAATTCATAACGGTGCTGGTTTTTCCCCTAAAAATAAAGATAAGATAACGGGGGCAAGTCATGTTACGGACTCGCCTCCGCATGCAACGCGGCGGCACGCCGCGTCGTCGCCTGCTACGGCTCGTTCCTGGCTCGGCCTCGCGCTAACGCAACGGTGCGCTCGTTTGACAGGCGCAGTGCGGTTATTCTGTCCCCCCCCCCACACACGCACCCACACACCCCTAAAATATAGATAATGGGGGCAAGTCCATACAAGGAAGATGTGTCAGTACAACTATGCCCCTCGGTGCGGTGCGGTCCGGTGCGGGGTCAAGTCATGTTACGGACTCACCTCCGCATGCGACGCCGCGTCGTCGCCTGCTACAGCTCGTTCCAAGCTCGGCCTCGCCGGGACGGGTGAGGGGGGTCCTGACCCCCCCTCCCCCTGGCTCGGCCTTGGGCTAATGCGGCAGTGCACTCATTTGATAGGCGCAGTGCAGTTATTCTGCCCCCCCACACGCACCCACACATCCCTAAAGATAGATAATGGGGGCAAGTCCATGAAAGGAAGATGTGTCAGTACAACTATGCCCCTCGGTGCGGTGCGGGGGCAAGTCATGTTACGGACTCGCCTCCGCATGTGATGCCACGGCACGCCGCGTCGTTGCCTGCTACGGCTTGTTCCTGGCTTGGCCTCGCCGGGATGGGGGAAGGGGTCCCGACCCCTTCCCCCCCGGCTCAGCCTCGCGCTAACGCGGCAGTGCACTCGTTTGACACACGTTGTGCGGTTATTGTGCCCCCCCCCCCACGCACCCACACACACCCCTAAAGATAGATAATGGGGGCAAGTTCATACAAGGAAGATGTGTCAGTACAACTATGCCCCTCGGTGCGGTTCAGGGGAAAGTCATGTTACGGACTCGCCTCCGCATACGACGCCGCGACACGCCGCGTCGTCGTCTGCTACGGCTCGTTCCTGGCTCGGCCTCGCTAGGATGGGGAAGGGGGATCCCGACCCCCCTCCCCCCGGCTCGGCCTCGCGCTAAAGCGGCAGTGCGCTCGTTTGACAGGCGTAGTGCGGTTATTCTGTCCCCCCCACACGCACCCACACACCCCTAAAGATAGATAATAGGGGCAAGTCCATACAAGGAAGATGTGTCAGTACAACTATGGCCCTCGGTGTGGTGCGGTGCGGTGCGGGGTCAAGTCATGTTATGGACTCGCCTCCGCATGCGATGTCGCGACATGCCGCGTCGTCCCCTGCTACGGCTCGTTCCTGGCTCGGCCTCCCGGGATGAGGGAGGGGGTCCCGACCCCGCCTCTCCCCCGGCTCGGCCTCGTGCTAACGCGGCAGTGCGCTCATTTGACAGGCGCATTGCGGTTATTCTGTCCCCCCCACACACGCACCCGCACACCCCTAAAGATAGATAATGGGGGCAAGTCTATACAAGGAAGATGTGTCAGTACAACTATGCCCCTCGGTGCGGTGCGGTGCGCTATGGGGGCAAGTCATGTTACGGACTCGCCTCCGCATGTGACGTCGCGGCACGCCGCGTCGTCGCCTGCTACGGCTCGTTCCTGGCTCGGCCTCGCCGGGATGGGGGAGGGGGAACTCGACCCCCCTCCCCCCGGCTCGGCCTCGTGCTAACGCGGAAGTGCACTCGTTTGACAGGCGTAGTGCGGTTATTTTGTCCCCCCCACACGCACCCACACACCCCTAAAGATAGATAATGGGGGCAAGTCCATACAAGGAAGATGTGTCAGTACAACTATGCCCCTCGGTGCGGTGCAGGGGCAAATCATGTTACGGACTCGCCTCCGCATGCGACGCCACGGCAGGCCGCGGCACGCCGCATCGTCGCTTGCTACGGCTCGTTCCTGGCTCGGCCTCGCCGGGATGGGGAAGTGGGTCCCGACCCCCTTCCCCCCCCCCCCCGGCTCGGCCTTGCGCTAACGCGGCAGTGCGCTTGTTTGACAAGCGTAGTGCGGTTATTCTGTCCCCCCCCCACACGCACCCACACACCCCTAAAGATAGATAATGGGGGCAAGTTCATACAAGGAAGATGTGTCAGTACAACTATGCCCCTCGGTGCTGTGCGGTGTTGTAACACCCACAATGCGGCTATATCTCCCACGTGTCGGGGCACGACTTAGAGGCATAGCCTTATGGTAGGCTTGTCGCAAGAGGGGTAATCTTCACACATCCCATTTACTGAATAAGAAAGGGATGAAGAGTTGGCTTACAATCGCCACTTCACACAAAACAAGTTAAACATACATCATCCAGTGTACAATCAAGGTCCGACTACGGAACCAAAATAAAAGAAGACAACCCAAAATTCTAGATCCTGGATAGTCCCAACTGGGCTCCACTACTGATCAACTGGAAACGAGACAACACAACAAACACGATATTCATCGAGCTCCCACTTGAGCTCAGTTGCATCATCTGCACTGGTATCATCGGCACCTACAACTGTTTGGAAGTATTTGTGAGTCACGAGGACTCAGCAATCTCACACCCACGAGATCAAGACTATTTAAGCTTATGGGTAGGAAAGGGTAGTGAGGTGGAGCTGCAGCAAGCACTAAGCATATATGGTGGCTAACTTACGCATAAAAGAGCGAGAAGAGAAGTAATGCAACGGTCGTGAACTAGAAATGATCAAGAAGTGATCCTGAATCTACTTACGTTCAAGCATAACACAAGAACCGTGTTCACTTCCCGGACTCCGCCGAGAAGAGACCATCACGGCTACACACGCGGTTGATTCATTTTAATTAAGTTAAGTGTCAAGTTTTCTACAACCGGATATTAACAAATTCCCATCTGCCACATAACCGCGGGCACGACTTTCGAAAGTTCAAAACCCTGCAGGGGTGTCCCAACTTAGCCCATCACAAGCTCTCATGGTCAACGAAGGATATTCCTTCTCCCAGGAAGACCCGATCAGACTCGGAATCTCGGTTACAAGACATTTCGACAATGGTAAAACAAGACCAGCAAAGCCGCCCGATGTGCCGGCATCCCGATAGGAGCTGCACATATCTCGTTCTCAGGGCAACACCGGATGCGCAATCCGTACAACTAAAACCAGCCCTCAAGTTTCCCCGAGGTGGCGCTGCAAGGGGCTCTAGTTCGAACCAACACTTAGAGAAGCATTGGCCCGGGGGGGGTAAAATAAAGATGACCCTCAGGTTAATTACTCCCAAGGGAAAGCTATAGGTTGTTAGGAAAATGTAAAACCAAGGTTGGGCCTTGCTGGAGTAGTTTTATTCAAAGCGAACTGTCAAGGGGTTCCCATAACACCCAACCGCGTAAGGGACACAAAATCAAGGAACATAACACCGGTATGACAGAAACTAGGGCGGCAAGAGTGGAACAAAACACCAGGCATAAGGCCGAGCCTTCCACCCTTTACCAAGTACATAGATGCATTAATCAAGAATAAGAGATAGTAATGATATCCCAACAATATCCATGTTCCAACATGGAACAAACTTTCAACTACACCTGCAACTAGCAATGCTATAAGAGGGGCTGAGCAAAGCGGTAACGTAGCCAAACAACGGTTTGCTAGGAAAGGTGGGTTAGAGGCTTGACATGGCAATATGGTAGGCATGATATAGCAAGTGGTAGGTAGGGCGACATAGCAATAGAGTGAACAACTAGCAAGCAAAGATAGAAGTGATTTTGAGGGTATGGTCATCTTGCCTGAAATCCCGCAAGGAAGAAGAACGAGTCCATGAAGAAGACAAACGGATGAATTCGAACGGATCCTCAAAAACGCAACGTTATTGGAACTAACCCGAAGAAGAAACACCGAAAAGGAGCAAACAACATAGTAAACAACCATCACATCAACTTGGCATGATGCACAACCAAGTATGATGCTTGTCCGGTTTAAATATGCATGGCATGGCAAAATGCACAGACAAAACTACAAGTTAAGTGGAGCTCAATATGCAACGAGTTGCATATTGACGAAACACCACATTCGATTATTTAGTTCTCTCCCATTTATGTACCCTACAATATTAAATGTTGATTAACATGGCAAGAGGTGAATCATGAGTAAAATACATAGTTAGGCATTTTAAATGAGGCCGGAAACATCAAACAACAATTCTGGAAAAACCTCATATGCATTAAGCAATTTTAATGCAAACAACAATTTTAACCATTTTAAATGTTGTTATCATGATGAGGATGATATATACAAGTTTTATGCAAGTTTTGTGAAAATGTTGACATGATAAGACATGAGGCATTTGTCTCCATGGCGGAAGGAAAAGGGGTGTCACAACGGCGAAATGGAAATGTTACCACGGCAACCTTCCGGTGATCTGGCAACTCAATTGAGATCCTGGTGCAAAAGAAGGTGGATGTGCGAAACATGCAAGAGTGGCGGGGAGTGATCCCGGACACCGGGTGTCCCACATGTCGGTGACAAGGCAAAAGAGGGGCAACATGCACCGACAATTCGGACTCGAGGCGAACAAGGGTGCATCTCATACAACATGCATTCATTCATTCACGGGCGTCGTCTTGGGGTTATACCTTCGAAGCATGCAAATCCGGAGCAGAACGATTTCGTAGTGGAAGTGGTGGAAGTAGACGTTCTCACGACGGTAGTTGAAGTAGTGGTACTGTCGGTCCTCGACGGTAGTTGTACACATTTTCTTGTAGATGTTCGGGTTAACGAGGGGGTACTTGACGCAACATAGGTCTCCGGGGTCGTCGGGTACACGCTCACGAAGTAGTCATACATGTCGACGGTAGTTGTTCACTCGACGGCCTTCATCGAGGGTAGTTGTTCTCGTATTATCGTGGAAGTAGTGGTACTTTTTAGAAGAGGAAATTGATGAACCCAACATCTCCGAGGCGACGGTAGTCGTACATGGCAACTATAGTTGAACTTGTAGGGTCATCCATTTCATGGTACTTAGGTGAATCCACGGGAAACGGTAGTTGTACACGGTTCATCGAGGAACTTGACATTTCGGCCTGTAGTCGTTCGAGCGTCCGACGGTAATGGTACTAAGTCGGTCCGGATCCACGGTGACGATAATCGTACACGTATCGGAGAGGAACTTGGCGCATCCTAGGGTCTTCGAGTACTGGTTTTGATGGAGTTCGGGTCTTCAGTATCGTGGTACTTGGTGATCTTCCCTCTTCGATGGTCTTGTAACAGCAGCCAGGGCGTCGGGGAGGAGATGGTCGTGTTCAGCGGCAGGAAGCAGGGAGCTCCAGCGCGAAGCGGGTGACTGGGCAGACGACGCAGGGACGGACGGGTGAGAGGCGAGGCAGAGCGGTGGGTCCTGGTGTCCCAACATGAGAGGTTCGAGACGATAGAGGCGATGCAGGCAATGCTCCCGCGTCGCGCTCGTCGGGTGCGGCGGAGGAGACCAGGACGGAGAGGAAGCAGGGGCCCTAGGCGGTGGAGATCGCTGTGCTCGGGAACGAGGGCGCCATGGGAGGCGCTCGGGGTAGGAGGCGCGGCGATGCAGGGACTTGGCATAGCGGCTCCTCAACACAAGAAGCAGCAGGCGACGACAGGGTGGCCTGGACGAGGCCGGAGGCCGGGGAGGGAGCGGCCGGCGGAGGCCGGAGCCAGGAGTCGAGGTGGCGGAGCTCCTGCTCAGTGACAGGCGAGGCAGCAAGGAGGAGACGCTCGGGGAAGCTCATCTCTAAGAGTTCTGGCACGAGAGTCCGTGCGCTGGGAGCTGCGGCCCCGTGCACAAGCGAGGAGAAGGAGAGAGATGGGGATTGAGCAAGAGGAGGGTTCAGGCGCGGGCACGGGCGCTCCTTCCTGGCGGCGCGAGCAGGGGGGCAAGGAGGAGGGTATCGAGAGGGAGAGAGGTTCGGTCGGGGGAGAGGGTCAGGTTTATGTTAGGTGGGCCTGCGGGGAAGGATGGGCCTAGTAAGGCCGGCCTGGGCTGGGCTCTCCACTCCCTCTCCCCTATTTCCTTTTCTTTTAATTTTTCCCATAAATAGAAAGCCGTCAAAAGGGAAAAGGTCAGGGATGTTGGGGATGAATTTGAAAGAAGTGAGAATATTTCTAGACTCATGGAATTATGAAGGATTTGAATAAACTTGTTTGGGCATTTTTCAGGAGACAAAAATAATTCAAGTTTGAATTAGATTCAAACTTGAGCCATTTTGGAATCCAACCAAAACAAGTCCAAATGATCTGAAATTAGGCAGAGAGGGTGTAGGAATGGTTTAAGATTAATAGGAAAAGAATGAACATTTTACGGAACAAAAATAATGCCACTTGCAATAAGTGGGTGAAATTTGAAAGAAGGAAGAAGTGAAATGGTTTGCACTTGGAGAAGGGCCTTGGAGGAAAGATCATGGATGCAAAGAATAGTTTAGAAACGAGAGGAATTTATAATGGAAGTTTGTTGTGGTTAATTCCAAACTAATGGAATATTTTATATAGCTCCCTAAATATTAGGAGGATATGTTATAAAGAGAAGTCACTCTTCCCTCGATTTAAATGGATCGAAGATCCACACAATTTATTTAGTTGAGATGCAAAAGATTTATAACATGATGGCATGATGACATGATGCAATGCAAAAATATATGGAGCAAGCAAAAATGAAACACACGGTGAAACCCGGAACATATGGAAGTCTTCTCGAGCAGCAGTGTTGGGGCGTCACAACACTCCACCACTACCAGAGGATCTCGTCCCGAGATCTAGGATGGCACCGGAGAGAAACAAAAGAGGAAGCGAAGAGGTAAAACTAAGTTGCTTCTTTGACAAAAGAGTGAAACCAAAGAACCTTGCGAGGTTGAACAAATAGAAAGAAAGAATACAACAAAGATGAACAAAGTTGAAAACACTCTGTTAGAAAAGAGGAACAAGGAACCTTACTAGAGCCTTGTTGGTTGAAAGACATAAGAAAAGGGTTGCCATGGACAGGAAGTACATGCAAGCACTCTGGATGAAATGAGATGTACAAGGAACGATAAAGATCAATTACGACAACACTCCGGTTGAAAAGAGATGCAAGACTTGATAAGATGAAAAGAACTTGAGCAGAGGACACAACGCTCCAGTTGAACGGATAAGCATGAAAAGAACACGATCCCCACAACTGGAGATGATGAGAGAAGAGAGCAACATCACAATGCCTCCGGAAGAAATGAAAGAATGGAATGGAAAGAATGGAGGAAACAAGATCTGGAGAGAGCACGCTTACAACAAATGCTAGAACGGAGTTGTTGGATTTTCAACAACGAAAGGATAAGCTTGTTGTGGGCTTATGGAAAACATCTCGAAATTTGGGGTGAAATTCTGCCACTAGCGGAAACAATAGATTGAATTGATATCAACAAGGAGACGAGAAACCTATTTCACCGGGAGGATAAATGAAGAACTTGGGTCATTTATGGGCACCATAAATAGCAACAATCCTTAGGGAAAGCATTAGGTCAAATATACCCCAAGATAACTCCAACGAAGAGATTGGTAGATTGAGAAGAGCTCATGCTCGAAGAAATTGATGTGTTTAGCTATCTCATTCCTGACAACTTTTGAATCATGAAACATGAAGGAAATTGTCAAAAATGACATAACACCACCTCAAAATATAAGCTAGAAAGAATTGCTCTTTGGAATGCAAGAATAAGAATACTTGAGCTCCTCCAATAAAAATCTTGAAGAACACTTCGAGAATGAATTAAATCTTTGAAGAACCACCATGCTTAGCCTTCGTGAGAACACCGGTAACAAAAGAATGATCAAACAAAAGAAAAAAAGAAGTTGAAAACACAAGGTGAAGCCTTGCAATGATTTAGATGGAGCATCTTGAACCGAGAATTTTCATGAACCTTCGGAATAGGAATTAATCAGTTGGATGAAACAAGAATACGAATTACATCATGTG
Source organism: Triticum aestivum (assembly GCF_018294505.1). NCBI lineage: Eukaryota > Viridiplantae > Streptophyta > Magnoliopsida > Poales > Poaceae > Triticum > Triticum aestivum. The sequence continues at coordinate 269,924,999 of NC_057812.1, forward strand.
TATCCTTCACCAATTTAGATTGATTATAAGCAACGGATTTGACATACTACTTATTCTCGTAGACCGGATTAAGATAGATATAGCACAAACTTGGGAAGGTCTTCAATGAACCACCGGTAGGATTGGAAAGAACGAATGAATCTATATGATAACGAAGGAAGAGAACTCTTGAACGAACCGCCGTAAGATTTGAAAAAAAGGCAAAGCAAAGGCATAATTCATCGGGAAGAATTAGAAACGAATGAAAATACTTGAGGGAATTTAGATACATGAGAACAAAGAGATCATGAACTGGTTAGAGGATATTTGAACGATGCACCGGTAAGATTTGGAGAACGAGAGCTGAAAGCTGGAATGAATAATTTTCAGAAATGATGGGCTCCGGAGAATCAAACTGAAAAGAATCCTGAATTGCTTCAGATGGGTGAAAAGAATTCTCGCAATCAAAAACAATTATGAGAGGATGGCATCAAGCTAGAATCATGAATCTTTGAGAGAACGGACCAAGATTTAGAGGAAACACTTATTTGGTCTTCAAAATCCGAGAATGACGACGAGAAACACCACCACGAATTGTTTAGACACTCTAGGAGAATCAAAAGCGAATAGTTGAGACAACGTTGGAAAGAATTTGAAAGATCTTAGAGAAAGACATATGACTGATGACAATTCATACTTACATCAAACTTGAAGAAGAATTTGATAGTAACTCGGGAAAATAGAAGAGTCAGGTAAGATCCTGGGAAAAGACATGTGGGTTAGGGACCACTCAAAGATACACCATTGAACGATTTTGAAGGGATATTGCACCGGTTGATTTGGATGGCTTGAATGAGATAACAACCTCGAGATATCTTGAACGGATCAAGAATGGAAACATGAATCTTCTAAGATATCCTCAACACTCTAAAACAAATGAATAGCGAGAGGTGAGCGATTAAGAAGTGCACCGGCATGAGAAAACATTTAAAATGAGGAAAGGATATGATCGACAAAGCTTGAATTTAATCCACCGGAGAAGAAAATAGAACGAAAAATAATAAACTTGAAGCTCCGTAAGTATCTTCCTGAGAATCACCGAATAAGGACATTGGCGGAAAATAATGGAGAGACTTCACATCAATAAAAAGGATACTTGATTAAGAAGTCTGAGTCCTTGAAGAAAAGGGTGGGAGGGCGGGAAAACAAAGGCAACTTGGGGACGGATGAAATGAACAACGTTGGGGAAAACCGAGAGGTGATCTTGTGGATGTTGAAAAGATCGGATGCATTTGAAGAGAAAGACATCAGTTGAAAAGGATTGACATGACAATCTCGATTATCATGAAGGATTAGTATTCACATAGAAATATGAGAATACCACTTAGGCAAGGTATGGAATCAACACTTGATATTGAAGCAACTCGAATACCACAACTTAAAACAAAACAAAGATTGGCTTGCAGAATAGGCCGGAAACAAACATATGATAGATCCCATATCATATCATGTGTCTGTTGGCAAGATATCCTACGTGATACTTGAATTCCCACTTATAAACTCTCGAAACTTTCTGGTTATGAAATCAGGTGTTGGGGATACAGAGGAAGCATAATATCTCACCCAAACTAACAATTCCTACATCCAGCTGTATCCATCCTTCAACACATAACCAATAAACCTTCGGAAATCATGTACCTCAACCTTCGAAAAGCATCCGTTATACGAGTTATGGCAATACTCCTGAACTCCCGCCCTAGTACTGGGTGGCGTCGAGGTTATCTCACCAACAACTGCATAAAAGAGATTTTCGATGTCGGTGAACTCAGGTATTCCAGAACTGCAACGATAAAATTGTGACGACAACACCTCGGAGCTCAACTCCCCGGGACACTGCCACAACCCCTAAATGTCAGGAGGCACCAAGAACAATGTTCTCATCACAAGACTATCGAAACGATTCCAAGATACCCGCGTGATCCTAAAAAATCGTGAAATTTGATGAGAGAAGAGTCAAAACTCTACGTTAGGAGGCCTCACCAGAGTGATGAAGGGACTGAGAAGTAAAAAAGAATCCTACTCTCCGATATATATAATCCTAAGACTCAAAACATTTTGTTCTAGACTCAACAATGTCAGCAATTCGATCAAGCAGGGGGCTCCTAAGTCGGGGAAGGCTCTGATTACCGACTTGTAACACCCACAATGCGGCTATATCTCCCACGTGTCGGGGCACGACTTAGAGGCATAGCCGCATGGTAGGCTTGTCGCAAGAGGGGTAATCTTCACACATCCCATGTACTGAATAAGAAAGGGATAAAGAGTTGGCTTACAATCGCCACTTCACACAAATACAAGTTAAACATACATCATCCAGAGTACAATCAAGGTCTGACTATGGAACCAAAATAAAAGAAGACAACCCCAAATCCTAGATCCCTGATCGTCCCAACTGGGCTCCACTACTGATCAACTGGAAACGAAACAACACAACGAACACGATCTTCATCGAGCTCCCACTTGAGCTCAGTTGCGTCATCTGCACTGGTATCATCGGCCCCTGCAACTGTTTGGAAGTATTCGTGAGTCACGAGGACTCAGCAATCTCACACCCGCGAGATCAAGACTATTTAAGCTTATGGGTAGGAAAGGGTAGTGAGGTGGAGCTGCAGCAAGCACTAAGCATATATGGTGGCTAACTTACGCAAAAAAGAGCGAGAAGATAAGCAACGCAAAGGTCGTGAACTAGAAATGATCAAGAAGTGGTCCTGAATCTACTTACGTTCAAGCATAACACAAGAACCGTGTTCACTTCTCGGACTCCGTCGAGAAGGGACCATCACGGCTACACACGCGGTTGATTCATTTTAAGTAAGTTAAGTGTCAAGTTTTCTACAACCGGATATTAACAAATTCCCATCTACCACATAACCGCGGGCACGGCTTTCGAAAGTTCAAAACCATGCAGGGGTGTCCCAACTTAGCCCATCACAAGCTCTCACGGTCAATGAAGGATATTCCTTCTCCCAGGAAGACTCAATCAGACTCGAAATCTCAGTTACAAGACATTTCGACAATGGTAAAACAAGACCAGCAAAGCCACCTGATGTGCCGACAACACGATAGGAGCTGCACATATCTCGTTCTCAGGGCAACACCGGATGAGCAATCCATACAACTAAAACCAGCCCTCAAGTTTCCCCGAGGTGGCGCTGCAAGGGGCTCTAGTTCGAACCAACACTTATAGAAGCACTGGCCTGGGGGGTTAAAATAAAAATGACCCTTGGGTTAATTACTCCCAATGGAAAGGTATAGGTTGTTAGGAAAATGTAAAACCAAGGTTGGGTCTTGCTGGAGGAGTTTTATTCAAAGCGAACTGTCAAGGGGTTCCCATAACACCCAACCGCGTAAGGGACGCAAAATCAAGGAACATAACACTGGTATGACGGAAACTAGGGCGGCAAGAGTGGAACAAAACACAAGGCATAAGGCCGAGCCTTCCACCCTTTACCAAGTATATAGATGCATTAATTAAGAATAAGAGATAGTAATGATATCCCAACAATATCCATGTTCCAACATGGAACAAACTTCAACTACACCTGCAACTAGCAACGCTATAAGAGGGGCTGAGCAAAGAGGTAACGTAGCCAAACAACGGTTTGCTAGGAAAGGTGGGTTAGAGGCTTGACATGGCAATATGGGAGGCATGATATAGAAAGTGGTAGGTAGCGCGACATAGCAATAGAGCGAACAACTAGCAAGCAAAGATAGAAGTGATTTCGAGGGTATGGTCATCTTGCCTGAAATCTCGCAAGGAAGAAGAACGAGTCCATGAAGAAGACAAACGGATGAATTCGAACGGATCCTCACAAAAGTGACGTTATTGGAACTAACCCGAAGAAGAAACACCGGACAGGAGCAAACAACATAGTAAACAACCATCACATCAACATGGCATGATGCACAACCGAGTATGATGCATGTCCGGTTTAAATATGCATGGCATGGCAAAGTGCACAGACAAAACTACAAGTTAAGTGGAGCTCAATATGCAACGACTTGCATATTGATGAAACACCACATTCGATTATTTAGTTCTCTCTCGTTTATGTACCCAACAATATTAAATGTTGATTAACATGGCAAGAGGTAAAGCATGAGTAAAATACACAGTTAGGCATTTTAAATGAGGCCGAAAACATCAAACAATAATTCCGGAAAAACCTCATATGCATTAAGCAATTTTAATTCAAACAACAATTTTAACCATTTTAAATGTTGTTATCATGATGCGGATGATATATGCAAGTTTTATGCAAGTTTTGTGAAAATGTTGACATGATAAGATATGAGGCATTTGTCTCCATGGCGGAAGGAAAAGGGTGTCACGGCGGCAAAACAGAAATGTTACACGGCAACATTGCGGTGATCTGGCAACTCAATTGAGATGTTGGTGCAAAAGAAGGTGGATGTGCGAAACATGCAAGAGTGACGGGGAGTGATTCCGGACACCGGGTGTCCCACATGTCGGTGACAAGGCAAAAGAGGGGCAACGTGCACCGACAATTCGGACTCGAGGCGAACAAGGGTGCATCTTATACAACATGCATTCATTCATTCACGGGCGTCGTCTCGGGGTTATACCTTCGAAGCATGCAAATTCGGAGCGGAACGAGTTCGTAGTGGAAGTGGTGGAAGTAGACGTTCTCACGATGGTAGTTGAAGTAGTGGTACTATCGGTCCTTAACGGTAGTGGTACACGTTTTCCTGTAGATGTTCGGGTTAACGAGGCGGTACTTGACGCAACATAGGTCTCCGGGGTCGTCGGGTTCACGTTCACAAAGTAGTCGTACACGTCGACGGTATTTGTTCACTCGACGGCCTTCAACGAGGGTAGTTGTTCTCGTTTTGTCGTGGAAGTAGTGGTACTTTTCCGAAGAGGAACTTGATGAACCCAACATCTCCGAGGCGACGGTAGTCGTACACGGCAACTGTAGTTGAACTTGTAGGGTCATCCATTTCGTGGTACTTAGGTGAATCCACGGGAAATGGCAGTCGTACACGGTTCATCGAGGAACTTGACGTTTCGGCCTGTAGTCGTTCTAGCGTCTGACGGTAATGGTACTCGGTCGGTCCGGATCCACGGTGACGGTAATCGTACACATATCGGAGCGGAACTTGGCGCATCCTAGGGTCTTCGAGTACTGGTTTTGATGGAGTTCAGGTCTTCAGTGTCGTGGTACTTGGTGATCTTCCCTGTTCGATGGTCTTCTAACAGCAGCCAGTGCGTCGGCGAGGAGATGGTCGTGTTCAGCGGCAGGAAGCAGGGAGCTCGAGCACGAAGCGGGCGACTGGGCAAACGACACAGGGACGGACGGGTGAGAGGCGAGGCAGAGCGGCGGGTCCTGCCGTCCTGGTGTCCCGGCAGGAGAGGTTCGAGACGGCAGCGGCGATGCAGGCGGTGCTCCCGCATCGTGCTCGCCGGGTGCGGCGGAGGACAACAGGACGGAGAGGAAGCAGGGGCCCTGGGCGGTGGAGATCGCCGTGCTTGGGAACGAGGGCGCCATGGGAGGCGCTCGGGGTAGGAGGCACGGCGATGCAGGGACTTGGTGCGGCGGCTCCTCAACGCAGGAAGCAGCGGGCGATGGCAGGGTGGCCTGGACGAGGCCGGAGGCCGGGGAGGGAGCGACCGGCCGAGGCCGGAGCCAGGAGTCGAGGCGGCGGAGCTCCTCCTCGGCGACAGGCGAGGCAGCAAGGAGGAGACGCTCGGGGAGGCTCAGCTCTAAGAGTTTTGGCGCGGGAGGCCGTGCGCTGGGAGCTGCGGCCCTGTGCACGAGCGAGGAGAAGGAGAGAGATGGGGATCGAGCAAGAGGAGGGTTCAGGCGCGGGCGCGGGCGCTCCTTCCTCGCGGCGCGAGCAGGGGGACAAGGAGGAGGGTATCGAGAGGGAGAGAGGTTCGGTCGGGGGAGAAGGTTAGGTTTAGGTTAGGTGGGCCTGCGGGGAAGGATGGGCCTAGTAAGGCCGGCCTGGGCTGGGCTCTCCTCTCCCTCTCCCCTATTTCCTTTTCTTTTAATTTTGCCCATAAATAGACAGCCGTCAAAAGGGAAAAGGTCAGGGATGTTGGGGATGAATTTGAAAGAAGTGAGAATATTTCTAGACTCGTGGAATTATGAAGGATTTGAATAAACTTGTTTGGGCATTTTTCAGGAGAGAAAAATAATTCAAGTTTGAATTAGATTCAAACTTGAGCCATTTTTAATCCAACCAAAACAAGTCCAAAGGATCTGAAATTAGGCAGAGAGGGTGTAGGAATGGTTTAAGATTAATAGGAAAAGAATGAACATTTTACGGAACAAAAATAATGCCACTTGTAATAAGTGGGTGAAATTTGAAAGAAGGAAGAAGTGAAATGGTTTGCACTTGCAGAAAGGCCTTGGAGGAAAGATCATGGATGCAAAAAATAGTTTAGAAACGAGAGGGATTTATAAAGCAAGTTTGTTGCGGTTAATTCCAAACTAATGGAATATTTTATATAGCTCCCTAAATATTAGGAGGATATGTTATAAAGAGAAGTCACTCTTCCCTCGATTTAAATGGATCGAAGATCCACATAATTTATTTAGTTGAGATGCAAAAGATTTATAACATGATGGCATGATGACATAATGCAATGCAAAAATAAATGGAGCAAGCAAAAATGAAACACACGGTGAAACCCGGAACATATGGAAGTCTTCTCGAGCATCGGTCTTGGGGCGTCACAGGTATGGGGGCAAGTCATGTTACGGACTCGCCTCCGCATGCGATGCCGCGGCATGCCACGTCGTCGCCTGCTACGGCTCGTTCCTGGCTCGGCCTCGCCGGGACGGGGGAGACCCCCCTCCCCCCGGTTCGGCCTCGCGCTATCGCGGCAGTGCGCTCGTTTGACAGGTGTAGTGCGGTTATTCTGTCCCCCCCCCACACGCACTGACACACCCCTAAAGATAGATAATGGGGGCAAGTCCATACAAGGAAGATGTGTCAGTACAACAATGCCCCTCGGTACGGTGCGGGGGCAAGTCATGTTACGGACTCGCCTCCGCATGCGATGCTGCGGCATGCCACGTCGTCGCCTGCTACGGCTCGTTCCTGCCTCAGCCTCGCTGAGATGGGGGAGGGGGTCTCGACCCCCCCCCCCGGGCTCGGCCTCGCGCTAATGCGGCAGTGTGCTCGTGTGATAGGAGCAGTGCGGTTATTCTGTCCCCCCCACCCACACGCACCCACACACCCCTAAAGATAGATAATGGGGGCAAGTCCATACAAGGAAGATGTGTTAGTACAACTATGCCCCTCGGTGCGGTGCGGGGGCAAGTCATGTTACGGACCCGCCTCCGCATGCGACGCCGCGGCACGCCGCATCGTCGCATGCTACGGCTCGTTCCTGGCTCAGCCTCGCCGGGATGGGGGAGGGTGGGTCCCGACCCCCCCCCCCCCGGCTCGGTCTCGCGCTAAAGCGGCAGAGCGCTCGTTTGATAGGCGCAGTGCAGTTATTCTGTTTCTCCCACACACGCACTCACGCACCCCTAAATATAGATAATGGGGGAAAGTCCATACAAGGAAGATGTGTCAGTACAACTATGCCCCTCAGTGCGGTGCAGGGGCAAGTCATGTTACGGACTCGCCTCCGCGTGCGGCGCCACGGCACGCCACGTCGTCGTCTGCTATGGCTCATTCCTAGCTCGGCCTCGCCTGGATGGGGAAGGGGGGTCCCTGTCCCCCCCCCCCCCCCCGGCTCGGCCTCGCGCTAACGCGGTAGTGCGCTCGTTTGATAGACACAATGTGGTTATTCTGTCCCCCCCCCCCACACACACACCCACATAGCCCTAAAACATAGGTAATGGGGGCAAGTCCATACAAGGAAGATGTGTCGGTACAACTATGCCCCATGGTGCGGTGCGGGGGCAAGTCATGTTACGGACTCGCCTCCGCATGCGACGCCGCGGCACGCCGCGTCGTCGCCTGCTACGGCTCGTTCCTGGCTCGGCCTCGACGGCGTGGGGGAGGGGGTCCCGACCCCACTCCCCCCCGGCTCGGCCTCACAATAACGCAGCAGTGCGCTCGTTTGACAGGCGCAGCGCGTTTATTCTGTTTCCTCCTCCCACACGCACCCACACACCCCTAAAGATAGATAATGTGGGCAAGTCCATACAAGGAAGATTTGTCAGTACAACTCTGCCCCTCGTTGCGGTGCGGTGCGGGGGCAAGTCATGTTACGGACTCGCCTCCGCATGCGACGCCGCGGCACGCCGCATCGTCGCCTGCTATGGCTCGTTCCTGGCTCAGCCTCGCCGGGATGGGGGAGGGGGTCCCGACCCCCTCCCGCCCCCCCGCCCCGGCTCGGCCTCGCGCTAACGCGGTAGTGCGCTCATTTGACAGGCGCAGTGCGGTTATTCTATTTCCCCCCACACACGCACCCACACAACCCTAAAGATAGATAATGGGGGCAAGTCCATACAAGGAAGATGTGTCAGTACAACTATGCCCCTCGGTGCGGTGCGGGGGCATGTCATGTTACAGACTCGCCTCCGCATGCGACGCCGCGGCACGCCGCGTCATCGCCTGCCATGGCTCGTTCTAGGCTCACCCTCGCCAGGATGGGGGAGGGGGACGCCCCTCCCCCCCTGCTCGGCCTCGCACTAACGCGGCAGTGCGCTCATTTGACAGGCACAGTGCGGTTATTATGTCCCCCCCCACACAGACACGCACCCACACACCCCTAAAAGATAGATAATAGGGGCAAGTCCATACAAGGAAGACGTGTCAGTACAACTATGCCCCTCGGTGCAGTGCAGGGGCAAGTCATGTTACGGACTCGCCTTCGCATGCGACGCCGCAGCACGCCGCGTCATCGCCTGCTATGGCTCGTTCCTGGTCGGCCTCGCCGGGATGGGGGAGGGTGGGTCCCGACCCCTCCCCCCCGGCTCAGTCTCACGCTAAAGCGGCAGTGCGCTCGTTTGACAGGTGCAGTGCGGTTATTCTGTTCCCTCCCCCAACACGCACCCACACACCCCTAAAGATAGATAATGGGGGCAAGTCCATACAAATAAGATGTGTCAGTAAAAGTATGCCCCTCGGTGCGGTGCGGGGGCAAGTCATGTTATGGACTCGCCTCCGCATGCGATGTCGTGGCACGCCGCGTCGTCGTCTGCTACGGCTCGTTCCTGGCTCGGCCTCGCCGGGATGGGGAAGGGGGGTCCCGACCCCCCTCCTCCCCTAGCTCGGCCTCGTGCCAACGTGGCAGTGCGCTCGTTTGACAGGCGCAGTGCGGTTATTCTGTTCCCCCCACACGCACCCACACGCCCCTAAAGATAGATAATGGGGGCAAGTCCATACAGGAAAGATGTGTCAGTACAACTATGCCCCTCGGTGCGGTGCGGGGGCAAGTCATGTTACGGACTCGCCTCCGCATGCGACGATGCGGCACGCCGCATCGTCGCCTGCTACGGCTCGTTCCTGGCTCGGCCTCGCCGGGAAGGGGGAGGGGGGTCCAGACCCCCCTCCCCCCGGCTCGGCCTCACTCTAACGCGGTAGTGTGCTCGTTTGACAGACGCAGTGAAGTTATTCTGCCCCCCCCCCACATGCACCCACACACCCCTAAAGATAGATATTGGGGGCAAGTCCATACAAGGAAGCTGTGTCAGTACAATTATGCCCCTCGGTGCGGTGCGGGGGCAAGTCATGTTACGGACTCGCCTCCGCATGTGACAGCGCGGCACGCCGCGTCGTCGCCTGTTACGTCTCGTTCTTGGATCGGCCTCGCCGGGATGGGGGAGGGGGTCCCGACCCCCCTCCCCCTGCTCGGCCTTGCGCTAATGCAGTAGTGCGATCGTTTGACAGGCGCAGTGCGGTTATTCTGTCCCCCCCCTACACGCACCCACACACCCCTAAAAGATAGATAATGGGGGCAAGTACTAGTTTCAAACAAACAAAAAGAGAAAAAAAAGTACCAGTCCAAGTTACTGGTGGAGTCAAGTATTAGATTCAAACAAACAAAAAAAGTTAAAAAAATTGACCGCCCAAGGACCGGCGCAGGCCCTGACGATGCTAGATACTTGAACTCGAGCCACGTGGGCGAATCCCTAGTAATCGGCACAACGCAGTGGCTGCCGTCGAGGGGCCATAGGTCATGAGAGAGAGAGCGTCGTGTATAAGCGCTCAGGTAAGTATTCTGAGGAGTTCGACCGGTGAGCCTCGGCTGCGCTTATAAACACGTCTAGAGCCCCCTCGACTAGCGAGGTGGGACTAAACCCATAGCGCACGCGGATGCCGCGCTGCACTGCCGCGCGGACGAGCTATCTGGGCCGAAAACAATGACTCAAGTGGATGGCCCAACATAGTACTTCGCCCCATTACAAAATTCCAGCCGATCACACATGACAAAACAATGCAGATAATTACAAAAAAACCTCACAAGAAATCAGTTCAAAAACAAATAATGTAAAAAGTTCAAACACATCTTAATTGTAAGAACTAAAAAAATAAAAATAAAATATATTTTTTGGAAAATTAAACGTAGAAGATTGTAAATAAAAATTTCAGAAACAAATTTTTAAAAAGTTCAACTACTACAATTCATAAGGTTCAAGTAAAAAATAGTACTGTGCAGCAAAGATTAAAATCTTTTAATTTTAAAAAATACTAGAACTATCATTATTCAACTATAAAAAGAAAAAATGTGCTCCAAAATTCATGTGAAAAGGTAAAAAATGTTATACAACAAACAAATTTGATTGGTAATTGACACCCTAAAATAGCTCAGTACTATCATTAACAGAATGTAAGTTCAGCAAACTCAAAACCCAAAAAGGGGTTCTACAAAAATCGTCAGCGTATAGTTCCGTCTGCGAGCTATATATGTACATGAATATATCCCAGTCAAAACAAAGGATGCCCATCAGTTCATCTATCGAATTGTTCCAGTACTAATATAAAGAATATATAAATAAAACTATTATACTTGAGCAAAACAATAGGAAAAGCATTACATAAGTTGTTCCAAACCATCTGATAATACCATAGAATTCAACCATCTCACATGCAAATGTTTTAAAGAAAAAATACTGCAACATAATCAAACACACACAAATCTCACAACCGGCATCATTTGCCACATTCAAACCTACAACACATAAATTCTGAACGTCAGAGAGTCATCTTCCCTGGAGAACATAACCATAACCACATCACCATCCTCAAATCCAGACTCCACCACAAACTCCTTCCACCCAGTAGTTAGGTTGATGCAACCATCAAATTCGATGTGGTAGGCAACTTCCATCAACTGGTACCCATTTTTGTCTGAAGTCTCCATCTTCAGTACACCAGAACTAGGAGCAACAATCCTGATCCTGGGTGACATTTTTTGCAAATGGGCATGGGAGTACAAAACAAAGTGAACACATGACATAGCTGAATTTTTACACAGATAGAGGAACGGTTTGCACAAAAACTGAAAATAAAAAATATGAACCAAAACAATAACACAAAACTAACTAGTCATGTGAACTGACAAAACTGAAGAAATATACATATCAATACACCTGTAGTAAAAACATCTGAAAAAACAGACCAAGGATTATACAAAAATGGATAAAATACTGTTAAGTAATGAACAAATACACCCGGAAATCCCTACTATTAAATTCTGACAAAACCAAATAAAAAATATAGACAAACTATTCATAAAACTAAACCACAAATTCAGTCCATGGGATTCAAAAAAGAGACCTACAAAAAAGTAGAAAACAAAACGAATAGAAACACATACCCATGATTCCTTCAAGTCACCAACCGTCAACCGACAAACATAGGGTGCATGAAACCCATGGTTGTTGTACAGCAGACAAGAAAGTTTCCCACGGCGCCGAGTCTGGGTGAGATCCAAACCAGATTCGTACACACAGCCGTCAGCTATGCGGGCCATCTTTGCCAAGCATCCGCATGAACAATCCTCCATGGAACACATAGGAACAGGGAAGAAAACAACAGAGAGAAGAGGGAGGAACCTAGATCTGATTCTGGAAGAAGGAAGAAAAAGGAGGGGGAGACTGAGCCACACACCACACATAGATGGATAGAATTTATAGCCAGGGAGACTCGCAGATTATAAAAATAATAAATAGGCAGGTGGGCAGCCAGCTGGTAGGAAATAGTTATTATGCAAGCCATGCAACATTTGACCGCAAATCAGTTCAACTTCATATAAACAAGTAGTTCAAAAGTGCACATGTCAAACATATGCAGATAAAACAACACATTCAGAGATAAAATAGTTGAATTCATTTAGTCATTCAAACATATGCTCCCTCACAACAAAAATCTTAAAAACATAATCTTCACTACTTCAGTCATAACGATCAAAGAAACGACGCCATTTAGCCCTGGTAGATGGATGTGGAGCCATGGATGCTCTTGCCCTAGCCCAACTTGTCAGGACCCCGATTCCAAGTCACATCGACCTAGCCGGTAACACCTCATATCACTTTGCGGCCTCACGCACGGTATCCCACGGGTGTCGCCTTACCATGGCCCGGGTCCGTTTACGCCTTTTGGCTCACGTATATGATAGTGTCGCTAGCATCCATATGACAGAGAACCCGGGCCGACATGGCTAGTCGTGAACCCAAAGCGGCACAGACCTATGGAGACAGGAATACATGAATCACATCGAGCATGTCGGTCATCAGCGAGTGATTCCGGGCTGTAGCACTGGGCTAACAGGATTCCGGGGGACCCGGGCTGTAGCAGGCTAGGCAGGACTCCGGAAGTCACTGCGTGACATTTCCCCGAAGGGACAGACATAGGAACGAAGTGAAACACATGCCGGCCAGTCAAGTGTCCTGAACAGTAGTGCTGGGCTAGCAGGACTCCGATGAACCGGGCTGTAGCGGACTATTATGGCTCGAGGAACACTAGACTACATTTCCCCATAAGAAAGGCTGCCAAGGATAAACAACTAGATTGTCGGATCCCACTCATACCAAGCATTTCAATCATACACACAATATGCCCGATATGAGTACATACAACATGGCATCACAACAAAACTCTACAACTCAAGTACTTTATTTAAAAGGCTCCAGGGAGCCATACATAACATGTTCATACAGATAGGGGTCACATGACCTGACACTCAAGTCATACAATCATACAAGCACATGCGGAAGCAACTAGTCTGAGTACATACTCTAGAAAGAAAGAAGGCTTCTCGAAGCCTGTCTATCTACATAGGGCCCTCCATGGCCAGGATCACCACCTGGGTGGCTAGTCACTCGTCGACGTCAAGGTCTACGTAGAACCCATCGGAGGGGGCAGTGTTATCCTCTGAAAACAATAAATAAGCAAACATGAGTACAAGGTACTCAGCAAGTCTTACATCAGAACCTAATATACATGCTCATTCTCAAGAAGGTGGTGGGGTTATTGCAGCAAGCCAGCTTTGACTCTTGGCTAAGCTATCCTACGGAACTTCAGCAGTAAAATAGTTTTCGCACACGAGTCCACTACTCACCAACACAATACTCCACCGTGGATCCTCCCTCGTCATCCTACGAGAGGGCCATCCTCGGTACTCACACTTATCTTGAGTCTTTTAGTAGTATCCATTAACTTGTCTATGAACTGTATAGGCAACCAAGTAGTCCTTTACCGCGGACGCGGCTATTCGAATAGTTTTATACCCTGCAGGGGTGTACTTCGTCATACACGCTTTCACCACTTACCGCCGTTTACACGACATGTACTCGGCAACCTTCAAGCGGAAGCCCAGCGAGGGTGTCGGCCACGGCCTACCTAAACACTTAAGTCTCTAGTCCAGGTTTATCGCCTATCCAGGTTCCATCCGCAGGGAGTCCGGCCGAGGTTTCCACATACGGCCCCGAACGATGTGAACAGGGTTCCCGAGACACCAAACGGGTGACTCGGTACACCGTGCCACGGTGTATCTACCGCAACATAGCCCACCCCTAGGGTCAGCGCTACGCACGGCCGCCAACACATAACCTACAAACACCAGAAACTATTTGCAACTCCTGGACAGAGTACTAGGGTGATTAAGAAGCCGAGAGGGTCAATTAAGGATCCCAATGCATGGTAGTAGCTGAATCTTAAATCACACATACAGATCTCAGTTCTTAGGGACGATCTCAATGAAACAACCCACCATGTACTCCTACATGGCCTCTCATCGATACCTTTACCAAAACATGTTCAACACATCCCTCATATTACCGACATAAGCATTTCACTCTAGCCCATCACCCAGATGAACCAGACCTGACACAACTCTAAGCATAGCAGGCATAGCAAGGTAGGAATCACATACATGGCTCAATCAACTCCTACACATGCTAGTGGGTTTCATCTAGTTACTGTGGCAATGACAGGTCATGCAGAGGATAAGGGTTCAACTACCGTAGCACACAGCAGTTTGAATCGCGTTGTCTTAATGCAGTAAACAAGAGCAGAAGCGAGAACATGGGTTTGTATCGGAATGATCAATGGGTTGCTTGCCTGATGGAGTGGTAGTGGGATACTGCCCTTCAGTTGGATACTCGTGAATATCCTCGAAGGCAGAGCCTACCACGAAGAACACATCGGAACACAATCAATGCATGACGATATGCAACAATATGATGCATGCTATGACATGGCAATATGAATGTGTCTTGGCCTAATGCAAGCTATAACAGAAAGGAATGTGCTTATTTGAATCAAAGATTCAATTATTAGCTTATTAAACATGGCTTTAATAGTGCATTTCCTTATTCTGCTTAAACAGCAAGGTAAACTGGTTTTGTCATGCACGAAACCATTACATATGGATATATTGAATTTTTCTGATCATTTTTCATATATAAATCTTTGCGTTTGGAGCTATGGTTGATTTTCTATGATTTTTAGAAGTTTTGACTATTTTCTGGAATTTCCTGAATAAAAATAAATCCAGAAAATGCATTACTGCGTCAGGATTGTGTCATGCTGACCTCAGCAGGTCAAAGGCGCCAACCCAGGTCAAACCTGACTGGTGGGCCCCTTTTGTCAGCCGCTCAGCTAATTAACAGGATTAGATTAACACTAATTAGCTGTCAGTGGGGCCTGGGCCCACATGTCAGTGACTGATTTAATTAAAATTAGTTAAAACTAATCCTAGATTAGTTAGCAGACCGGCCCCACCTGTCATAGACTCATGGGTGTCTACCTGGGCCCACCCAGGAGTCAAACTGGGTCAAACTCGCCGGCGACTCGACGCCGGCGAGGCCCGAGACGGTGGTGCGGCTCGGAAAACGCCCACAGGGCACGGGCGAGGCCATTCTTGGGCTCGTTGGAGAGCCCTTGCAGTCGCGCGTCTAGTGGTGGTGGAGGCCGAGCCTATGGTGGCCGGAGACAACGACGGCGAGCTCCAAGGCGGCGGCCAAAGTTCGGCCATGTGCGGGGGTTGGGCTACGGCGTGCAAACACGGAAACTGAGGCGCTAGCGAGGCACTACGCGATGCGGCAAGCATGTTGCGTAGCACGGGAGGACCAAAGGGTCGCCGGAGCGACACCGGCGACAAGCTCGAGCGGAGACGAGCTTCGGCCATGGTGGAACTATGGCCTAGAGGGTGCAAATGCGTGGGAAAGAAGAGGGAAAAGGCGGCAGAGCTCACAGGGAGGTTGATGAGCAGCTCAGTGGGCTCGGGGGTGACCGGAGCGAGGAGAATCGATGAACGGCGTCCGGCGGGTACCGAGATTGAAGACGGCCCGATGGCGGTGATGCAGGGCCTCCGGCGAAGCGTGGCTCGGTGGGGAGGGCGAGGGCGTCGCGGTGGAGCTTCTAGACATGTCAGAGAGGCGAGGGGGTGACGGAGGGCGCGACTACGGCGGTGAGACGCTGACAGGTGCGTCGGCCATGGTGTGGGAGAGGGTGAGGGAGATGAGGGGAGAGTGAGCGAGGATGAGAGGGGGACGTGGGGGTCGCGTGGCATCCCTGGACGTCTCCGAGACGTCGGCAGAAGCAGGAGGTGGCCGGCGTGTGGCCGCGGGCGCCGGCCACGCGCTCCGCGTCCTCCTGGCGGGAGGTGGACGACAACTGGCAAGCCAGTCGGCTGGGCCGAGTCAGGTGGCTGGGCCAGCACAGGTAAGGCCCAGGTAGCTTCCCTCTCTCTCTCTCTCTTTTTTCTAATTGTTTCTGTTTCTCTATTTAACTGCAACCATTGGGCTTTAATTAAAATACTAAAATGTTTCCAAAAATCCTGAAAATAATTGTGGGCTCGGTTTAGATTATTTCCAACATCAAACATTTATTTCCATAATTATTTGAGGATTTAAATTATTTTATAGCATTTAAATGCCCAAATTCAAATACTTATGATTTAATTCAATGACCCTCTGTTGACCTAGAAAATTGTGCACCAATTTTGCCAGAGGTTCTAACCCAAGACAAAGAGGGTGAACTTTTTAGAAGGGCATTTCAGGTTCATTGAAAATAATTTTAGTAAACCCTAGTTGTTTCCAGGGGGGTGTTGGGGGTTTCTGCCTTCCCCATTTCAAATTTAAGAGAAATTTAAACATGATGCACACTCTAATGCTTGAACTAGCTAGGGTGTGACAACTCACCCCCACTCAAAAGAATCTCGTCCCGAGATTTAGGATCCTCTGGAAAGAAGGTACTCGAGTCGAAGACGATCCTCCCTTTCCCAAGTGGCTTCTTTCTCGGAATGGTGTGACCATTGAACCTTGAGAAACTTGATATTATGACGTCGAGTGGTACGCTCGGCTTGATCAAGGATACGAACGGGATATTCCCGATATGAGAGGTTATCTTGTAGATCAAGCATTTCATGGTCCACTCCACGGATAGGATCCGTGAAGCAACGCCTGAGTTGTGAAACGTGGAAGACATCGTGAACTCTGGAAAGATGCGGAGGTAGTTCCAATTGGTAGGCAACTTCTCCTCGTTTGGCAAGAATGCGAAAGGGTCCAATGTAACGAGGAGCCAATTTGCCTTTGATACCGAAACGATGGGTTCCCTTTAACGGGGTAACCCGAAGGTAAGCCTTCTCGTCGACTTCATAAGTCATAGGCTTATGTTTACGATCATATTGACTCTTTTGACGAGATTGGGCTGTTTTCAATTTCTCACGAATAACGCGAACCTGCTCTTCTGCTTCCTGAATCATATCCGGGCCAAAGAGTTGTCTTTCCCCGGTTTCTGACCAGTTAAGAGGCGTTCGACATTTTCGTCCATAGAGAACTTCGAAAGGAGCCTTGCCCAAGCTGGCTTGATAACTATTGTTATAAGCAAACTCCGCGAATGGAAGGCATTTCTCCCAACTCATTCCGAACGAGATGACAGAAGCTCGGAGCATATCTTCCAGAATTTGATTGACTCGCTCTACCTGACCACTTGATTGAGGATGGAAGGCGGTACTAAAAGAGAGACGAGTTCCCATAGCATTTTGGAAACTTTCCCAAAATCGAGAGGTGAAGAGACTCCCACGGTCTGAGTTAATTTCCAATGGAACACCATGAAGAGACACTATTCGGGAGATGTATAAATCGGCTAGCTGGCTAGCGGTGATACTCTCACGAACAGGTAGGAAATGGGCTACTTTGGAAAGTCGGTCGATCACGACGAAGATGGCATTATTCCCTCTCTTGGTCCTGGGAAACCCAGTGATGAAATCCATACTGATTTTATCCCATTTCCACTCGGGAATAGCCAAAGGTTGAAGGGTGCCAGTAGGCCGTTGATGCTCTGCTTTAACACGACGACAAACGTCGCAATTAGCAATGTATTGAGCGATTTCTCTCTTCATCCTAGTCCACCAAAACCTCTGGCGTAGGTCTTGATACATTTTAGTACTACCGGGATGAATGGTGAGAGGGGATTCATGAGCTTCCTTAAGGATCAACTGGCGTAGATGTTGTTTCTTGGGAACCACCAAACGGTTCTCGAAGAAGACAACACCTCGCTCATCCATGGAGAAACATTTAGCAACTCCGCTAGCAATGTTTTCCTTAATTCGGGATATGCCCTTATCATACTACTGGGCGGTTATGATTTGATCCATAAGGTTAGGTTTCGCTACCAGGGTGGATAGAAAACCTCGAGGAACAATGTGAAGATTAAGCTTACGAAATTCCTCATGGAGAAGTGGTTGACTTTGTTGTAACATCAGGTTGTTACAATAGGACTTACGACTTAGCGCATCAGCCATGACATTGGCTTTGCCCGGGGTGTAAGTTATTCCTAAATCGTAATCCGAGATCAACTCAACCCAATGTCATTGCCTGAGATTCAAATCTGGTTGGGTGAAGATATATTTCAAACTTTGGTGATCGGTGAAGATCTCGCAACAATTACCGAGAAGGTAATGTCGTCAAGTTTTAAGTGCATGGACTACAGCTGCAAGCTCTAGATCATGTGTAGGATAATTTTCCTCATGTGGGTGTAATCTCCGTGAAGCATAGGCAATTACCTGATGATCTTGCATGAGTATGCAACCTAGTCCTTGTCGCGAGGCATCGCAAAAGATAATAAACTCCTTGGAGAAATCTGGTGGTACCAGTGCGGGAGCAGATGTCAGGCGTCTTTTCAGTTCCTGAAAACTGAACTCGCACTGTGGAGTCCACTCGAACTTTTTATCTTTCTTGAGGAGTTCAGTTAGAGGTTTGGCAACCTTGGAGAAATTCTCAATGAAGCAGCGGCAATAGATCGCTAAGCCAAGGAAGCTCCGAACTTGCTTAAGTGTCTTAGGTGGAGTCCAATCAAGGACGGCTTGAACTCGCTCGGGATTGACAGCAATACCCTTACCAGAGATTACATGGCCTAGATAGGTCACTACTGGCAACCAAAATTCATACTTGGAGAATTTGGCATAAAGGCGATGCTCTCGGAGTTTCATCCATACCAGCCTTAGATGTTCGGCATGTTCCTCTTTGTTCTTGGAGTAGATGAGTATGTCATCGAGGTATACTACGACGAATTTATCCAAATACTCCATGAAGACCGAGTTCATTAACCAGGAGAAGGTGGCTGTGGCATTGGTTAAACCGAAGGACATAACGGTGTAGTCGTATTGGCCATAACGAGTAACAAAGGCCATTTTGGGAATGTCCCCGTTTCTGATTTTGATTTGATGGTAGCCCAACCTGAAATCCATCTTGGAGAAGACTGAGGATCCAGCGAGCTGATCATACAGATCGTTGATCCTGGGAAGCGGGTATTTGTTCTTGATGGTAACCAAATTGACAGGTCGATAATCCACAACCATTCGATCCGTTCCATCCTTCTTCTTAACGAAGAGGACGGGGCAAGCCCAAGGAGAGGAACTAGGACAGATGAAACCCTTTTTCAAGGACTCATCGAGTTGGTTCTTAAGCTTAGCTAGTTCTAAGGGTGCCATCTTGTAGGGTCTTCTAGAAATTGGAACGATTCCTGGAACAAGGTCTATCACAAACTCAACATCCCTGTCAGGTGGAACACCTGGCAGTTCTTCTAGAAAGACATCCGGAAAGTCTCGGACTACCGGAACATCCTCAAGGTCTGGAAGAGGGTTGGCATTTAAGGAGTAAAGCTGGCGCTTGGCCACTCGAGTTAAGACATTGACTGTCTTGCCCGATGGGTGAGTAAGTTGAACGGTTCTAGTGGCACAATCAATCTTAGCATAATGAGCTGACATCCAGTCCATACCCAAGATGATGTTTATGTCCGAGGACTTGAGAGCTATTAAGGATGCAAGGAAGACAAGTCTATCGACAAGAATTTCGTTCCCATGGCTTACTCTAGAAGTTTGCCATTTGGAACCTGGAGTTTGAATTACCATGGAAGTGGGCATGTCACAGAATGTCGTGTTATGCAACCGAGCATAGTTCTCGGATATGAATGAATGAGATGCTCCAGTATCGAAAAGAACAGATGCCGGATGGCAGTTAACAAGGAGCGTACCAAGGATGACGTTAGGATCCTCATGAGCCTCCTCAGCTTAAACATAGTTGACATGGCCACGGGCAGTGGTGACCGGCTTGGTGTAGAATGTCTTCCCCGCGGGCTTACCATGGCCAACAGACTTTCCAGTTTGGATGGGGTTCTTGTTCTGGGGACACTCTCGGCTATAGTGACCCGGCTCTCCACACTTAAAGCATGTCACCACATTGGGGCGTGGAGCAGCATTAGCAGCGGGGCCACCATAGGGCTTGGGCGGTGCAAATTGCTGGTTGGGACGAGGCGCCTCAAAGGATGGCCTCGGGATGAACCTAGGTGGCAGTGCCGTGCTTGGAATCCACACCCGGCGCTTCTGAGCTCCAGAGCCGGATGAAGAGCCAAAATCACGGGAGTGCTTGCGTGAAGCGTCATAATCAGTCTGGCCTGTCTCAGCACTGATGGCTTTATTGACCAACTTCTGAAAGGATGTGCACTCGTGCAGACAAAGATCGCGGCGAAGCTCAGGGCTAAGTCCCTTGCGGAACCTTGCCTGCTTCTTAGCGTCAGTAGATAGCTCTTCAGGGGCATAACGTGCCAGATTCCCAAATTCACAACTATAAGCATCCACAATCAGTCTTCCTTGGGTGAAGTTGCAGAACTCCTCCCTCTTGCGATCCATGAGACCTTCCGGAATGTGATGCTCACGGAAAGCCTCACTGAATTCAGCCCAAGTAGTGATTTGGCCGACCGGGTGCATAGCTTCAAAATTCTCCCACCAGAGGCTAGCAGGGCCTTCGAGATGATAGGCAACATCCTGCACAGCCATCTCAACAGTAACCCCGAGTCCATAGGAACAGTGAAGGGGCTCGGTGGATCCAGGATAAGAAGGAAATATCCTGACGGTGCAGAAATATTGGCTTTGATTAAAGTCTCGGAATTGCTCTTCGACGGTGTATTCGGGATACCAACGGTAACCCGTCTCGATCATTACCCGGACTAACATAGCAGTATGACCGGGCACGTCGAGGCACCGGGTCAGGCGAACCACTTGGTTTTGAACACGGATGGCCATCTGAAAGCACAACCACAATGCAAAGACATCAGAATTTCTAGGGAAAATTGGATAGCATAACAGCTGTAAATGCTCAGAAAAAGATTTGAGACATCCACAACAGTTCGCAATACCACTCAACATCATCATATCAAGGTTCTGATCCAATTAGCAACATACTAAGAATAGTAGAAACTGAACTGGGACTTGTAACAACAATCCTATAAGCTACTACGGATTAGTAACACGTGAACCTGATGGAAGAAGAGAGCCTAGTCCTTAACCCACGTTGAATGAGAAGAGAATGACTCAGATCAGAGACATAGGGTAAAGGAATAAAAGAGCCTTACGTTCCCTCCCACAATCAATTCCCCTACATATAACTAAAGCATTTCTAGACTCGACATCGACCAGTTTGGCTCAACGAACCTACAGGCAGTCCGGCTCTGATGCCAACGCTGTCAGGACCCCAATTCCAAGTCACATCGACCTAGCAGGTAACACCTCATATCACTTTGCGGCCTCACGCACGGTATCCCACGGGTGTCGCCTTACCATGGCCCGGGTCCGTTTGCGCCTTTTGGCTCACGTATATGATACTATCGCTAGCATCCATATGGCAGAGAACCCGGGCCGACATGGCTAGTCGTGAACCCAAAGCGGCACAGACCAATGGAGACAGGCATACATGAATCACATCGAGCATGTCGGTCATCAGCGAGTGATTCCGGGCTGTAGCACTGGGCTAACAGGACTCCGGGGGACCCGGGTTGTAGCAGGCTAGGCAGGACTCCGGAAGTCACCGCGTGACATTTCCCCGAAGGGACAGACACAGGAACGAAGTGAAACACATGCCGGCCAGTCAAGTGTCCTGAACAGTAGTGCTGGGCTAGCAGGACTCCGGTGAACCGGGCTGTAGCGGACTACTATGGCTCGAGGAACACTAGACTACATTTCCCCATAAGAAAGGCTGCCAAGGATAAACAACTAGATTGTCGGATCCCACTCATACCAAGCATTTCAATCATACACACAATATGCCCGATATGAGTACATACAACATGGCATCACAACGAAACTCTACAACTCAAGTACTTTATTTAAAAGGCAACAGGGAGCCATACATAACATGTTCATACAGATAGGGGTCACATGACCCAACACTCAAGTCATACAATCATACAAGCACATGCGGAAGCAACTAGTCTAAGTACAGACTCTAGAAAGAAAGAAGGCTTCTCGAAGCCTGTCTATCTACATAGGGCCCTCCATGGCCAGGATCACCACCTGGGTGGCTAGTCACTCGTCGACGTCAAGGTCTACGTAAAACCCATCAGAGGGGGCAGTGTTATCGTCTGAAAACAATAAATAAGCAAACATGAGTACAAGGTACTCAGCAAGTCTTACATCAGAACCTAATATACATGCTCATTCTCAAGAAGGTGGTGGGGTTGTTGCAGCAAGCCAGCTTTGCCTCTTGGCTAAGCTATCCTACAGAACTTCACCAGTAAAATAGTTTTCGCACACGAGTCCACTACTCACCAACACAATACTCCACCGTGGATCCTCCCTCGTCATCCTACGAGAGGGCCATCCTCGGTACTCACACTTATCTTGAGTTTTTTAGTAGTATCCATTAACTTGTCTATGAACTGTATAGGCAACCAAGTAGTCCTTTACCGCGGACGCGGCTATTCGAATAGTTTTATACCCTGCAGGGGTGTACTTCGTCATACACGCTTTCACCACTTACCGCCGTTTACACGACATGTACTCGGCAACCTTCAAGCGGAAGCCCAGCGAGGGTGTCGGCCACGGCCTACCTAAACACTTAAGTCTCTAGTCCAGGTTTATCGCCTATCCAGGTTCCATCCGTAGGGAGTCCGGCCGAGGTTTCCACATACGGCCCCGAACGATGTGAACAGGGTTCCCGAGACACCAAACGGGTGACTCGGTACACCGTGCCACAGTGTATCTACCGCAACATAGCCCACCCCTAGGGTCAGCGCTACGCACGACCGCCAACACATAACCTACAAACACCAGAAACTATTTGCAACTCCTAGACAGAGTACTAGGGTGATTAAGAAGCCGAGAGGGTCAATTAAGGATCACAATGCATGGTAGTAGCTGAATCTTAAATCACACATACAGATCTCAGTTCTTAGGGACGATCTCAATGAAACAACCCACCATGTACTCCTACATGGACTCTCATCGATACCTTTACCAAAACATGTTCAGCACATCCCTCATATTACCGACATAAGCATTTCACTCTAGCCCATCACCCAGATGAACCAGACCTGACACAACTCTAAGCATAGCAGGCATAGCAAGGTAGGAATCACATACATGGCTCAAGCAACTCCTACACATGCTAGTGGGTTTCATCTAGTTACTGTGGCAATGACAGGTCATGCAGAGGATAAGGGTTCAACTACCGTAGCACACAGCAGTTTGAATCGCGTTGTCTTAATGCAGTAAACAAGAGCAGAAGCGAGAACGTGGGTTTGTATCGGAATGATCAATGGGTTGCTTGCCTGATGGAGTGGTAGTGGGATACTGCCCTTCAGTTGGATACTCGTGAATATCCTCGGAGGCAGAGCCTACCACGAAGAACACATCGGAACACAATCAACACATGACGATATGCAACAATATGATGCATGCTATGACATGGCAATATGAATGTGTCTTGGCCTAATGCAAGCTATAACAGAAAGGAATGTGCTTATTTGAATCAAAGATTCAATTATTAGCTTATTAAACATGGCTTTAATAGTGCATTTCCTTATTCTGCTTAAACAGCAAGGTAAACTGGTTTTGTCATGCATGAAACCATTACAGATGGATAGATTGAATTTTTCTAATCATTTTTCATAGATAAATCTTTGCATTTGGAGCAATGGTTGATTTTCTATGATTTTTAGAAGTTTTGACTATTTTCTAGAATTTCCTGAATAAAAATAAATCCAGAAAATGCATTACTGCGTAAGCATTGCGTCATGCTGACCTCAGCAGGTCAAAGGCGCCAGCCCAGGTCAAACCTGACTGGTGGGCCCCTTCTGTCAACCTCTCAGCTAATTAACAGGATTAGATTAACACTAATTAGCTGTCAGTGGGGCCTGGGCCCACATGTCAGTGACTGATTTAATTAAAATTAATTAAAACTAATCCTAGATTAGTTAGCAGACCGGCCCCACCTGTCATAGACTCAGGGGGGTCTACCTGGGCCCACCCAGGAGTCAAACTGGGTCAAACTCGCCGGCGACTCGACGCCGGCGAGGCCCGAGACGGTGGTGCGGCTCGGAAAATGCCCACAGGGCACGAGCGAGGCCGTTCTTGGGCTCGTTGGAGAGCTCTTGCAGTCGCGCGTCTAGTGGTGGTGGAGGCCGGGCCTACGGTGGCCGGAGACAACGACGATGAGCTCCAAGGCGGCGGTCGGAGTTCGGCCATGTGCGGGGTTTGGGCTGCGGCGTGCAAACACGGAAACTGAGGCGCTTGCGAGGCACTACGCGATGCGACAAGCATGTTGCGTAGCACGGGAGGACCAAAGGGTCGCCGGAGCGACGCCGGCGACAAGCTCGAGCGGAGACAAGCTTCGGCCATGGTGGAACTATGGCCTAGAGGGTGCAAATGCGTGGGAAAGAAGAGGGAAAAGGCGGCGGAGCTCACAGGGAGGTCGATGAGCAGCTCAGTGGGCTCGGGGGCGACCGGAGCGAGGCGAATCGATGAACGGCGTCCGGCGGGTACCGAGGTTGAAGACGGCCCGATGGCGGCGATGCAGGGCCTCCGGCGAAGCGTGGCTCGGTGGGGAGGACGAGGGCGTCACGACCGAGCTTCTGGACATGTCAGAGAGGCGAGGGGGTGACGGAGGGCACGACTACGTCGGTGAGACGATGACAGGTGCGTCGGCCATGGTGCGGGAGAGGGTGAGGGAGATGAGGGGAGAGTGAGCGAGGATGAGAGGGGGACGTGGGGGTCGCGTGGCATCCTTGGACGTCTCCGGGATGTCGGCAGAAGCAGGTGGTGGCCGGCGTGTGGCCGCGGGCGCCGGCCACGCGCTCCGCGTCCTCCTGGCGGGAGGTGGACGACGACTGGCAAGCCAGTCGGCTGGGCCGAGCCAGGTGGCTGGGCCAGCACAGGTAAGGCCCAGGTAGCTTCCCTCTCTCTCTCTTTTTTCTAATTGTTTCTGTTTTTCTATTTAACTGCAACTGTTGGGCTTTAATTAAAATACTAAAATGTTTTCAAAAATCCTGAAAATAATTGTGGGCTCTATTTAGATTATTTCCAACAGCAAACATTTATTTCCAAAATTATTTGATCATTTAAATTATTTTATAGCATTTAAATGCCCAAATTCAAATACTTATGATTTAATTCAATGACCCTCTATTGACCTAGAAAATTGTGCACCAATTTTGCCAGAGGTTCTAACCCAAGACAAAGAGGGTGAACTTTTTAGAAGGGCATTTCAAGTTCATTGAAAATAATTTTAGTAAACCCTAGTTGTTTCCAGGGGGGTGTTGGGGGTTTCTGCCTTCCCCATTTCAAATTTAAGAGAAACCAACGCTGTCAGGACCCCGATTCCAAGTCACATCGACCTAGCCGGTAACACCTCATATCACTTTGTGGCCTCACGCACGGTATCCCACGGGTGTCGCCCTACCATGGCCCGGGTCCGTTTGCGCCTTTTGGCTCACGTATATGATAGTGTCGCTAGCATCCATAGACAGAGAACCCGGGCCGACATGGCTAGTCGTGAACCCAAAGCGGCACAGACCTATGGAGACAGGCATACATGAATCACATCGAGCATGTCGGTCATCAGTGAGTGATTCCGGGCTGTAGCACTGGGCTAACAGGACTCCGGGGGACCCGGGCTGTAGCAGGCTAGGCAGGACTCCGGAAGTCACACGTGACATTTCCCTGAAGGGACAGACATAGGAACAAAGTGAAACACATGCCGGCCAGTCAAGTGTCCTGAACAGTAGTGCTGGGCTAGCAGGACTCCGGTGAACCGGGCTGTAGCGGACTACTATGGCTCCAGGAACACTAGACTACATTTCCCCATAAGAAAGGCTGCCAAGGATAAACAACTAGATTGTCGGATCCCACTCATACCAAGCATTTCAATCATACACACAATATGCCCGATATGAGTACATACAACATGGCATCACAACAAAACTCTACAACTCAAGTACTTTATTTAAAGGCTCCAGAGAGCCATACATAACATGTTCATACAGATAGGGGTCACATGACCCGACACTCAAGTCATACAATCATACAAGCACATGCGGAAGCAACTAGTCTGAGTACAGACTCTAGAAAGAAAGAAGGCTTCTCAAAGCCTGTCTATCTACATAGGGCCCTCCATGGCCAGGATCACCACCTGGGTGGCTAGTCACTCGTCGACGTCAAGGTCTACGTAAAACCCATCGGAGGGGGCAGTGTTGTCATCTGAAAACAATAAATAAGCAAACATGAGTACAAGGTACTCAGCAAGTCTTACATCAGAACCTAATATACATGCTCATTCTCAAGAAGGTGGTGGGGTTATTGCAGCAAGCCAGCTTTGACTCTTGGCTAAGCTATCCTACGGAACTTCACCAGTAAAATAGTTTTCGCACATGAGTCCACTACTCACCAACACAATACTCCACTATGGATCCTCCCTCGTCATCCTATGAGAGGGCGGTACTCACACTTATCTTGAGTCTTTTAGTAGTATCCATTAACTTGTCTATGAACTGTATAGGCAACCAAGTAGTCCTTTACCGCGGACGCGGCTATTCGAATAGTTTTATACCCGCTTTCACCACTTACCGCCGTTTACACGACATGTACTCGGCAACCTTCAAGCGGAAGCCCAACGAGGCTGTCGGCCGCGGCCTACCTAAACACTTAAGTCTCTAGTCCAGGTTTATCGCCTATCTAGGTTCCATCTCCAGGGAGTCCGGCCGAGGTTTCCACATACGGCCCCGAACGATGTGAACAGGGTTCCCGAGACAC
Organism: Triticum aestivum; assembly: GCF_018294505.1. Lineage (NCBI taxonomy): Eukaryota > Viridiplantae > Streptophyta > Magnoliopsida > Poales > Poaceae > Triticum > Triticum aestivum. Next base: position 269,951,997 of record NC_057812.1, read on the forward strand.
CAAACGGGTGACTCGGTACACCGTGCCACGGTGTATCTACCACAACATAGCCCACCCCTAGGGTCAGCGCTACGCACGGCCGCCAACACATAACCTACAAACACCAGAAACTATTTGCAACTCCTGGACAGAGTACTAGGGTGATTAAGAAGCCGAGAGGGTCAATTAAGGATCACAATGCATGGTAGTAGCTGAATCTTAAATCACACATACGGATCTCAGTTCTTAGGGACGATCTCAATGAAACAACCCACCATGTACTCCTACATGGCCTCTCATCGATACCTTTACCAAAACATGTTCAACACATCCCTCATATTACCGACATAAGCATTTCACTCTAGCCCATCACCCAGATGACCCAGACCTAACACAACTCTAAGCATAGCAGGCATAGCAAGGTAGGAATCACATACATGGCTCAATCAACTCCTACACATGCTAGTGGGTTTCATCTAGTTACTGTGGCAATGACAGGTCATGCAGAGGATAAGGGTTCAACTACCGTAGCACACAATAGTTTGAATCGCGTTGTCTTAATGCAATGAACAAGAGCAGAAGCGAGAACATGGGTTTGTATCGGAATGATCAATGGGTTGCTTGCCTGATGGAGTGGTTGTGGGATACTGCCCTTTAGTTGGATACTCGTGAATATCCTCGGAGGCAGAACCTACCATGAAGAACACATCGGAACACAATCAACACATGACGATATGCAACAATATGATGCATGCTATGACATGGCAATATGAATGTGTCTTGGCCTAATGCAAGCTATAACAGAAAGGAATGTGCTTATTTGAATCAAAGATTCAATTATTAGCTTATTAAACATGGCTTTAATAGTGCATTTCCTTATTCTGCTTAAACAGCAAGGTAAACTTGTTTTGTCATGCATTAAACCATTACAGATGGATAGATTGAATTTTTCTGATCATTTTTCATATATAAATCTTTGCATTTGGAGCTATGTTTGATTTTCTATGATTTTTAGAAGTTTTGACTATTTTCTGGAATTTCCTGAATAAAAATAAATCCAGAAAATGCATTACTGCGTCAGCATTGCGTCATGCTGACCTCAGCAGGTCAAAGGCGTCAACCCAGGTCAAACCTGACTGGTGGGCCCCTTCTGTCAGCCTCTCAGCTAATTAACAGGATTAGATTAACACTAATTAGCTGTCAGTGGGGCCTGGGCCCACATGTCAGTGACTGATTTAATTAAAATTAGTTAAAACTAATCTTAGATTAGTTAGCAGACCGACCCCACCTGTTATAGACTCAGGGGTCAAACTGGGTCAAACTGGGTCAAACTCGGGCCACCCAGGAGTCAAACTGGGTCAAACTCGCCGGCGATTCGACACCGGCGAGGCCCGAGATGGTGGTGCGGCTCGGAAAATGCCCATAGGGCACGGGCGAGGCCGTTCTTGGGCTCGTTGGAGAGCTCTTGCAGTCGCGCATCTAGTGGTGGTGGAGGTCGGGCCTACGGTGGCCGGAGACGACGACGGCGAGCTCCAAGGCGGCGGCCGGAGTTCGGCCATGTGCGGGGTGTGGGCTGCGGCGTGCAAACGCGAAAACTAAGGCGCTAGCGAGGCACTACGTGATGCGGCAAGCATGTTACGTAGCACGGGAGGACCAAATGGTTGCCGGAGCAACGCCGGCGACAAGCTCGAGCGGGGACGAGCTTCGGCCATGGTGGAACTATGGCCTAGAGGGTGCAAATGCGTGGGAAAGAAGAGGGAAAAGGCGGCGGAGCTCACAGGGAGGTCGATGAGCAGCTCAGTGGGCTCGGGGCGACCGGAGCGAGGCGAATCGATGAACGGCGTCCAGCGGGTACCGAGGTTGAAGACAGCCCGATGGTGGCGATGCAGGGCCTTCGATGAAGCGTGGCTCGGTGGGGAGGGCGAGGGCGTCGCGGCGGAGCTTCTGGACATGTCAGAGAGGCGAGGGGGTGACGGAGGGCGCGACTACGGCGGTGAGACGGCGACAGGTGCGTCAGCCATGGTGCGGGAGAGGGTGAGGGAGACGAGGGGAGAGTGAGCAAGGATGAGAGGGGGACGTGCGGGTCGCGTGGCATCCCTGGACGTCTCTGGGACGTCGGCAGAAGCAGGAGGTGGCCGGCGTGCGGCTGCGGGCGCCGGCCACGCGCTCCACGTCCTCCTGGCGGGAGGTGGACGACGACTGGCAAGCCAGTCGGCTGGGCCGAGCCAGGTGGCTGGGCCAGCACAGGTAAGGCCCAGGTGGGCTTCCCTCTCTCTCTTTTTTCTGATTGTTTCTGTTTTTCTATTTAACTGCAACTGTTGGGCTTTAATTAAAATACTAAAACGTTTCCAAAAATCCTGAAAATAATTGTGGGCTCTGTTTAGAATATTTCCAACAGCAAACATTTATTTCCAGAATTATTTGAGCATTTAAATTATTTTATAGCATTTAAATGCCCAAATTCAAATACTTATGATTTAATTCAATGACCTTCTGTTGACATAGAAAATTGTGCACCAATTTTGCCAAAGGTTCTAACCCAAGACAAAGAGGGTGAACTTTTTTAGAAGGGCATTTCAGGTTCATTGAAAATAATTTTAGTAAACCCTAGTTGTTTCCAGGGGGGTGTTGGGGGTTTCTGCCTTCCCCATTTCAAATTTAAGAGAAATTTAAACATGATGCACACTCTAATGCTTGAACTAGCTAGGGTGTGACAACTGATGATCTGAATATGGTTCCTTCCCCTGCCCTCTGGGAAAAGAAGCTCCAATTCATTGGAGTTGCAAGTATCCATCACCTCACGCACAAAGCGTCTATTGAACTCTGCCTCCAGTTCATCCTCGGCAGCACGTCGTGCCATCTGCCTGCGCCTGCGCCTCCTCCTCCTCTGCTCCGCTACTGCAGCCCTTAGATCGACGGCATCCCCCTCCTCCTATGTGACCTCTCCCAGCTCAGGATCCATCTTGCTTTTCTTTGGTTGCAGCTGGTAGAATGAAAGTGACAAAGGGCTCGGGCTTTATAATCACAGTGCAGAGGTATCGGTAGGGAGCCAGTTCCGATGTCAACACACAGTAAGACAACTTTGACATGCAACAGTCCAACTACACATACGGCAGCAATTCAAACAACACTAAAAAATATGCAACTTAATTACACAGTTTGACCAGATTACAAGAAATCCTAGGCTACAGTCAGCTGCAATACACCACCTCCGCCAACGACAAAATAACATGGGAATCCGGGGTAGAAACAACTCAAAGAAGCAAAATTGACAATGCAAATCTTTTCATACAATCCTCATATCTCTCCCTGCAACGCCAATTCGAAAGTAAAACAACAGAAAAAGAAGAACACATTTGCATGGCGGGCGTAGAAAACGACCAAGAACACCAAAACTTGTAATCAGAAATTACAGATGAAACTAATCTACAAAAACTCTAACATACCGATAATTCTCACATCCAAAACAACAAACAGGGCGTAAATTGAGGCCTACGAGCACCACGGTAAACACCAATGCCCAAAACACGTCCACCGCCAATTGCCCACACTGTCACCTTCGGTGACTAAGATTGCAAAACACGACCAGGTGAGCGCGCGCATGTGCGGAACCCCTTACATGTCTCCTCTAGCAATGAATGGCCCGCAGCATCGCGCTGGAAAACACCCGGAAGCTCCATGTTGCATCCCCTGTTTCCGCCCGTCATACACGCAGGAAGATCAGTTCAAGTAGAAAACCGCGTCAGTCCAACCTGTGAACTACGTCAGTTCAAGAAGGGTAATAGAATAGCCCAGATGTGTATATATATATATATGCTAGGGAGTAGGAGAGGGCATCCAAAAACCTCCTAGGACTGGCCACATTGGAGTAATCCCTTTAAACTTGGAGATAACATCTTATCTCTAGATTCAACCCTTTAAGTTTAGAGATAAGACCTTATCTCTAGATTTAAACAACATGTGTCTTGGGGAATGGTGCAGACAGCCCATGTGGGCTGTAGCCCCACCCCTCGGTCCATGTGGGCCCTTCCTGGTCATTGGGCCCCATGGTGGAACCCCCGAAACCTTCTAGAACCTTCCCGATACAATACCGAAAATGCGAACTTTTTTCGAACCCAAAACATGACTTCCCATATATGAATCTTTCCCTCCGGACCATTCCGGAGATCCTCGTGATATTCCAGATCCCATACGGGACTCCGAACAACCTTCGGACTTTCCACTATTAATATCTCATTACTAACCTAACACTATTGAATGTTAAGCGTGTGACCCTACGGGTTCGGGAACATGTAGACATGACTGAGACTCATCTCCAATCAATAACCGATAGTAGGACCTAGATGCCCATATTATTTCATACATAGTCAATGAAGATCTTTATTTGTTTAACCACGATGTCGAGGATTCAGTTAGTCATGTATGCAATCCCTTTGTCCGGTGATATGTTACTTGCCCTAGATTCGACCGTCGTTATCACCATACCTAGTTCAATATCGTTACTGGCAAGTCCCTTTACTCATTCCATAATACAAGATACCATGACTAAACTCATTAGGGACATGAAGCTTCTTATGATTTTGTATTACCGAGAGGGCCCAGAGATATCTCCCCGTCACATGGAGTGACAAATCCCAGTCTCGATACCCAACAGACGCCTTCGAAGATACCTGTAGAGCACGGTTATGATCACCCAGTTACGAAGTGACATTTGATAGCACACAAAGTATTCCTCCGATGTCCGGGAGTGGCATGATCTCATGGTCTAAGGGACTGATACTTGACATGAAGAAAGTTGTAGATAACTAAACGATCTAATGCTAAGCTTATGGTTGGGTCTATCCATCACATCATTCTCCTAATGATGTGATCCCATTATCAAATGACAATTCATGTCTATGGGTAGGAAACCTTAACCATCTTTCATCAACGAGCTAGTCTAAAAGAGGCTTACTAGGGACACCGTATAGTTTATGTATTCACACATGTATTTAAGTTTCAAGTCAATACAATTCTAGCATGAATAATAAACATTTATCATGAATGGGAAATATGATAATAACCAATTTATCATTGCCTCTAGGGCATATTTCCAACAGATACAACAAAAAATCACATCTTTCTTTGTCTTGTGATTCTTCTGACTGCCTCTTCTTCTCTATAGCTTTCCTTTTTCTTCAGCCGTCATAAACATATTTTGTTCTTCTACTTCTTTCTTTCTAGTATCCATAATCTTCCTCTTGGCTTCAACAACGGCAAGCTTGGCTTCTTTTAGCTCCTTCTTTTCTTCTCATTTGCTTTATTCCTTCCCCCCTTCAACTATGTTTCTTTCTTCTTCTATTTGCTTCTTTCTCTCCTCATTTGCTTACTTCCTTTGTTCAGCCTCTTCATGCCTCTGCTGACTTAGTTATAGAATCTTTTGTTCCTCCTCTAGTATCTTGGCCATTGCAGCATCATGCTTGAGCTTGTCTGCCACACCTCTCTTTGCTCTACTTGATCTCTTAGGTTTGCCAATGCTATGATCTCTCTTTTCCTGATAGGATTGAAATTCCTAATTAATGACTGTTGAGGGATTCCTAGACTAAGGGGTCGTCGGGGGGACGGCCCATTGAGTATGGACCGGACTGGTGGAGTGATAACCCACAAGTATAGGGGATCGCAACAGCTTTCGAGGGTAGAGTATTCAACCCAAATTTATTGATTCGACACAAGGGGAGCCAAAGAATATTCTCAAGTATTAGCAGCTGAGTTGTCAATTCAACCACACATGGAAACTTAGTATCTGCAACAGAGTGTTTAGTAGCAAAGGAATATGATAGTGATGGTAACGGTAACGGTAACAAAAGAGTAATGAAAGCAAAGTAATGTTTTGGTATTTTGTAGTGATTATAACAATAGCAACAGGAAAGTAAATAAGCGTAAACCAGTATATGGAAAGCTCGTAGGCATAGGATCAATGATGGATAATTATGCCGGATGTGGTTCATCATGTAACATAGGGTGACACGGAACTAGCTCCAATTCGTCAATGTAATGTAGGCATGTATTCCTAATATAGTCATATGTGCTTATGGAAAAGAACTTGCATGACATCTTTTGTCCTACCCTCCCGTGGCAGCGGGGTCCTAATGGAAACTAAGTAATATTAAGGCCTCCCTTTAATAGAGAACCGGAACAAAGCATTAGCACATACTGAATACATGAACTCCTCAAACTACGGTCATCACCGGTAAGTACCCTGATTATTGTCACTTCGAGGTTAACGGATCATAACACATAATAGGTAGACTTGCAAGATAGGATCTAGAACTTTCATATATTGATGAAAACATAATAGGTTCAGATCTGAAATCATGGCACTCGGGCCCTAGTGAGAAGCATTAAGCATAGCAAAGTCATAGCAACGTCAATCTCAGAACATAGTGGATACTAGGGATCAAACCCTAACAAAACTAACTCGATTACATGGTGAATCCCATCCAACTCATCACCGTCCAGCAAGCCTACGATGGAATTACTCACGCACGGCGGTGAGCATCATGAAATTGGTGGTGGAGGATGGTTGATGATGACGACGGCGACGAATCCCCCTCTCCGGAGCCCTGAACGAACTCCAGATCAGCCCTCCCAAAAGGTTTTAGGGCTTGGTGGCGGCTCCATATTGTAAAACGCGATGATTTCTTCTCTCTTATTTTTTTCTCCCCGAAAGCAGTTATATAGAGTTGGAGTTGGAGTCGGGGGGTCTCCAGGGGGCCCACGAGGTAGGGGGCGCGCCCTGGGGGGGCACCCCCCACCCTCGTGAGAAGGGTGTGGGCCCCATGGTCTTCATCTTTGGCGAGGATTTTTTTATTATTTATTGTAAGATATCCCGTGGAGTTTTAGGTCATTCCGAGAACTTTTGTTTTCTCCACATAAAACAACATCATGGCAATTCTGCTGAAAACAGCGTCAGTCCAGGTTAGTTCCATTCAAATCATACAAGTTAGAGTCCAAAACAAGGGCAAAAGTGTTTGGAAAGGTAGATACGACGGAGACGTATCAACTCCCCCAAGCTTAAACCCTTGCTTGTCCTCAAGCAATTCAGTTGACAAACTGGAAGAAATAAAGAAAAACTTTTACTAACTCTGTTTGCTCTTGTGGTTGTAAATATGTCAAGCTAGCATTCAACTTTTCAGCAAAGATTATAACTAACCACATTTGCAATAATTCTCAGGTCTCATGATTACCCATATCAATAGCATAATCAACTAGCAAGCCATAATAATAAATCTTGGATGACAACACTTTCTCAAAACAATCATAATATGAGATAACAAGATGGTATCTCGCTAGCCCTTTCTGAGACCGCAAAACATAAACGCAGAGCACCTTTAAAGATCAAGGACTGACTAGACATTGTAATTCATGGTAAAAGAGATCCAATCATAGTCACACCCAATATAAATTAACAGTAATGAATGCAAATGACAGCTGCGCTCTCAAGCTAGTGCTTTTTGATAAGAGGGTGATGACTCAACATAAAAGTAAATAGATAGGCCCTTCACAGAGGGAAGCAGTGATTTGTAGAGGTGCCAGAGCTCGGTTTTGAAATAGAGGTGAATAACATTTTGAGCGGTATACTTTCATTGTCAACATAACAACCAAGAGATGGCGATATCTTCCATGCTACGCACATTATAGGCGGTTCCCAAACAGAATGGTGAAGTTTATACTCCCCCTCCACCAACAAACATCAATCCATGGCTTGCTCAAAACAACGAGTGCCTCCAACATACATCAGGTCCCAGGGGGAGTTTTGTTTGCAATTATTTTGATTTAGTTTGCATAAAGCATGGGACTAGGCATCCCGGTGACCAGCCATTTATCTCGTGAGTGAGGAGCGGAATCCACTCCTCTTGAGAATAACCCGCCTAACATGGAAGATATAGACAACCCTAGTTGATACATGAGCTATTCGAGCATACAAAATAGGATGATTATTTGAAGGTTTAGAGTTTGGCACATATAAATTTACTTGGAACGGCAGGTAGATACCGCATATAGGAAGGTATAGTGGACTCATGTGGAATAACTTTGGGGTTTAAGGAGTTTGGATGCACAAGCAGTATTCCCGCTTAGTACAGGTGAAGGCTAGCAAAAGACTGGGAAGCGACCAACTAGAGAGCGACAACAGTCATGTACATGCATTAAAATTAATAAACATTGGATGCAAGCATGAGTAGGATATAATCCACCATGAACATAAATATCGTGAAGACTATGTTGATTTGTTTCAACTACATGCGTGAACATGTGCCAAGTCAAGTCACTTAAATCATTCAGAGGAGGATACCACCCTATCATACCACATCATAACCACTTTAATAGCATGTTGGCACGCAAGGTAAACCATTATAACTCATAGCTAATCAAGCATGGCACAAGCAACTATGATCTCTAATTGTCATTGCAAACATGTTTATTCATAACAAGCTGAATCAAGAACGATGAACTCATCATATTTACAAAAACAAAAGAGTTTGAGTTCGTACCAGCTTGTCTCATCTCAGTCAGTCCATCATATATCATCATAATTGCCTTTCACTTACATGACTGAATGATGTGAATAATAATAAGAGTGCACATGCATTGGACTAAGCTGGAATCTGCGAGCATTCAATAAATAGGAGAAGACAAATCAATATGGGCTCTTGGTTAAATCAACAATAAAGCATATAAGAGCCACTTCAACAATTTAATCATGGTCTTCTCCTACTGACCCCCAAAGAAAAGAAAAGAAATAAAACTATTTACACGGGAAAGCTCCCAACAAGCAAAAGAAGAACAGGAAATATTTTTGGGTTTTCTTTTTAATTATTACTACAAGCATGGAAAGTAAATTAATTAAAAGCTACAACTAATTTTTTTTGTTTTCTTAAGGTTTATTAAACACACAAGAAGAAAGCATAAAAGAAAATAAACTAGCATGGATGATACAATGAAAAAGTATGAGCACCGACATCTAGCAATGAGTGTGTGTGAACATAAATGTAATGTCGGTGAGAAATACATACTCCCCCAAGCTTAGGCTTTTGGACTAAGTTGGTCTATGGCCATGGCTGGCCTGGCTAATATCCATAATAATAGTTGTTGGGGTCGTACTGTGTTGAGGAAGAAGAAGGCTCCGATTGCCACTGGCTGGCAATCATCTCCGGATCCCACTGATAGTTAGACTATCGTGAAGGATCAAATTGTGGTTCTGGCTCTGGCTCCTTGGCTGGTGCAGGGTTCCGCTAGGCGTGGATAGCCGTCAACGGAACAAGGTACTTGCCTACAATCAAATCATACAAAGCAGGAGCAGGCAAGGTAATGGTCTCAGGATGATGTTTATTAAAGAACAATTGATATTTAAGCTCTCCTGCCCTATTCTTAACAATGAAATCATGTGCCACCATACTTTTATAATCTAAATAAACATGAGGCAGCACTTTTTCTTCCTTCTCAGCATGCCTAATAGGTATGTTAAAATGTGCAGCTAGGCGTGTAGCATAGATGCCTCCAAAGATGGGACCCTTAGTACGGTTCATACTTAACCGTCTAGAAATAATGCCGCCCATACTAAAAGTGTTATCACTGTATAAACCTTGGAGCAGAATAATTATATCAGGGATACTAAGGTTTCCATAGTTTCCGCATCCAATTAAGCAACGACTAGCAAATAATGCAAAGTAACGTAAAACAGGAAAATGTATGCTAGTGATTCGTGCATCGGAAACCTTCCTAGTTTCCCCTACAGAGTATTAATAAATCCCTCCACATCATCATGATGTGGTTCTTCTGTCTTGCCCCCAAAAGGAACTAAACAAATCCGACAGAAATCATAAAGTGACATCTCCTTATGCTCATCATATAAATGAAACTCCACCATAGGTGGTGAGTTCCTAGAATGAAAATGAAAGTTTTGCACAAAGGTATTTGTGAGTAAGAGATACTGATCGCATTGGTCGTGGAGGAAAGTGGTGAGGCCTGCATTATGAGTCAACTCATGAAAATCTTCATAAATCTCGTCTGCTCTCAAGAAATCCTCGGAGGGCCATTCACACGCCCGAACCTCTGCGGTGCGCGGCAAATTATACTTAGGCTTCGGTGCCTTTTCCTTCGAGCTTTGGCATTGATGAGCCCCTCAATAATCTCCTCATCATTTTCTGAAAAATTCTGAAATTTTTAGTAACTTCAAAAATAAAAGTAAACCAAACTCAATAATATTGATAGCAACTACTCCTACAAGTGCCTAGGGCCTATATCATGCATCAAAACTACTTTTGACCATATAAATTTGACATGCAAGCTCAAGAACAGGGTCACCTAAGCAGCAAAAATTTGCAATGAATAAAGCACTAGAACAAAAACTAATTGGACCAATGGAGGAGTCACATACCAAGGAACAATCTCCCCAAGCAGTTTTGTGAGAGGTGCTTTAAGCAAGGAGATCGAAAATGGCAGCAAAACGAGCTTGGACTCAGGTTTGAGCTGGTTTTTTGTGTTTGGGGGAGGAAGATGAAGTGTGTGGCTGAAAGAATAAGTGGAGGAGGGCCACCGTGGGCCCACGAGGCAGGGGCACGCCCTAGGGGGTGGGCGCGCCCTCCACCCTCGTGGCAAGGTGGTTGGCCCCCCTGGTGTGTTCTTTGATCCATAAATCCTCAAATGTTCTATAAAAATCATATTTAATTTTCAGGGCATTTGGAGAACTTTTATTTTCGAGGTATTTTTATATTGCACGGATAATCAGATAACAGACAGGAAATTATTTATTTTTATTTTATTTCAAATAAATAACAGAAAGTAAAAGTGGGGTACAGAAGGTTGTGCTTCTAGTTTCGTCCATCTCATGCTCGTCAAAAAGGAATCCACTAACAAGGTTGATCAAGTCTTGTTAACAAACTCATTCCGATTAACATGAAACTGGAGAAATTTCAAATAACACTAGGTTACCTCAACGGGGATATGCACATCCCCAATAATAATTATATCATATTTCTTCTTGACAGTAGGAAGAGGAAATTCAAAACCTCCAAATATAATCGATGGATTTTTCCCCGATAGAATTGATACTATGAACTTGAGGTTGTTTCCTCGGAAAGTGTACCGCATGCTCATTACCATTAACATGAAAAGTGACATTGCCTTTAGTGCAATCAATAACAGCCCCTGCAGTATTCAAAAAGGGTCTTCCAAGAATAATAGACATACTATCGTCCTCGGAAATATCAAGAATAACAAAGTCCGTTAAAATAGTAACGTTTGCAACTAAAACAGGCACATCCTCACAAATACCGACAGGTATAGCAGTTGATTTATCAGCCATTTGCAAAGATATTTCAGTAGGTGTCAACTTATTCAAGTCAAGTCTACGATATAAAGAGAGAGGCATAACACTAACACCGGCTCCAAGATCACATAAAGCAGTTTTAACATAGTTTCTTTTAATGGAGCATGGTATAGTAGGTACTCCTGGATCTCCAAGTTTCTTTGGTATTCCACCCTTAAAAGTATAATTAGCAAGCATGGTGGAAATTTCATCTTCTGGTATCTTTCTTTCATTTGTAATAATATCTTTCATGTACTTAGCATAAGGATTGGTTTTGAGTATATCAGTTAATCGCATACGCAAAAATATAGGCCTAATCATTTCAGCAAAGCGCTCAAAATCCTCATCATCCTTTTTCTTAGATGGTTTGGGAGGAAAAGGCATGGGTTTCTGAACCCAAGGCTCTCTTTCTTTACCATGTTTCCTAGCAACAAAGTCTTTCTTATCATAACGTTCATTCTTTGTTTGTGGGTTATCAAGATCAACAACAGGTTCAATTTCTACATCATTATCATTACTAGGTTGAGCATCATTATGAACATCATCATTAACATTTTCATTAGGCTCATGTTCATTTCCAGATTGAGTTTCAGCATCAGAAATAGAAATATCATTTGGATTATCAGGTGGTTCAGCAATAGGTTCACTAGAAGTTTGCACAGTTCTATCATTTTTCTTCTTCTTTTTAGAAGAACTAGGTGCATCAATATTATTTCTCTGAGAATCTTGCTCGATTCTCTTAGGGTGGCCTTTAGGATACAAAGGTTCCTGAGTCATTCTACCAGTTCTAGTAGCCACTTTAACAGCATAATCATTTTTCTTACTATTCATCTCATTGAGCAATTCTTTTTGAGCTTTAAGTACTTGTTCTACTTGAGTGGTAACCATAGAAGCATGTTTGCTAACAAGTTTAAGTTCACCTCTAATATTAGCCATATAATCACCCAAGTATTTAATCATATCAGCATCTTGTTTTAATTGCCTACCAAAATAAGCATTGAAGTCTTCTTGTTTAAACATAAAATTATCAAACTCATCCAAGCATTGACTAGCAATTTTAGCAGGAGAGATTTCAGCTTTATCATATCTATAGAGAGAATTTACCTTTACTACCTGTGTCGGGTTATCGAGGTCTGGAGGTTCTTCAATAAATAAAGGATTAGGATCATATGTTTCTTTGGCAGGCGGTAAATTAAGACCATGTATTTCTTCAATAGGAGGTAAATTCTTAACATCTTCAGCTTTAATACCTTTTTCTTTCATAGATTTCTTTGCCTCTTGCATATCTTCGGGACAGAGAAATAGAATACCCCTCTTCTTTGGAGTTGGTTTAGGAATAGGATCATTAGTTGGAGCAGGAGCTGGCTCAGGAGCTGACTCAGGAGGTGCCCAATTATTTTCATTTGTCAACATATTATTCAATAATATTTCAGCTTCATCCGGTGTTCTTTCCCTGAAAAGAGAACCAGCACAACTATCCAGGTAATCTTTGGAAGCATCGGTTAGTCCATTATAAAAGATATCAAGTATTTCATTTTTCTTAAGAGGATGATCAGGCAAAGCATTAAGTAACTTGAGAAGCCTCCCCCAAGCTTGTGGGAGACTCTCTTCTTTAATTTGCACAAAGTTGTATGTTTCCTTTAAAGCAGCTTGTTTCTTATGAGCAGGGAAATATTTAGCAGAGAAGTAGTAAATCATGTCCTGGGGACTACGCACACAGCCAGGATCAAGAGAATTAAACCATATCTTAGCATCACCCTTTAATGAGAACGGAAATATTTTGAGGATATAAAAGTAGCAGGATCTCTCATCATTAGTGAACAGGGTAGCTATATCATTTAATTTAGTAAGATGTGCCACAACAGTTTCAGATTCATAGCCATGAAAAGGATCAGATTCAACCAAAGTAATTATATCAGGATCAACAGAGAATTCATAGTCCTTATCAGCAACACAGATAGGTGAAGTAGCAAAAGCAGGGTCAGGTCTCATCCTAGCATTTAGAGATTTCTTATTCCATTTAGCTAATAACCTTTTGAGTTCATAAATATCTTTGCAAGCTAAAATAGCTAAAGAAGCATCTTGATCAAATAAATAACCCTCAATAATAACAAGTGATTCTTCATCATCACTTTCATATTCATAATCATATTCAATATTTTCAATCTCTCTAGCCCTAGCAAGTCGTTCCTCGATAAAATCACTAAGTGGCATAGTAGTATCAGGCATAGAGGTAGTTTCATCATAAGTATCATGTATAGCAGAAGTAGCGTCATCAATATCATGTGACATATCAGAACGAATAGCAGAAGCAGGTGTAGGTGTCGCAAGCTTACTCATAACAGAAGGTGAATCAAGTGCGGAGCTAGATGGCAGTTCCTTACCTCCCCTCGTAGTTGAGCGATAGATCTTGGTTTTTGGATCTCTCAAGTTCTTCATAGTGTCCAGCAGATATAAATCCCAAGTGACTCAAATAATAGAGCTATGCTCCCCAGCAACGGTGCCAGAAATTAGTCTTGATAACCCACAAGTATAGGGGATCGCAACAGCTTTCGAGGGTAGAGTATTCAACCCAAATTTATTGATTCGACACAAGGGGAGCCAAAGAATGTTCTCAAGTACTAGCAGCTGAGTTGTCAATTCAACCACACCTGGAAACTTAGTATCTGCAGCAGAGTGTTTAGTAGCAAAGTAATATGATAGTGATGGTAACGGTAACAAAATAGTAATGAAAGCAAAGTAATGTTTTTTTGTATTTTGTAGTGATTGTAACAATAGCAACGGGAAAGTAAATAAGCGTAAACCAGTATATGGAAAGCTCATGTGCATTGGATCAATCATGGATAATTATGTCGGATGTGGTTCATCATGTAACAGTCATAACATAGGGTGACACAGAACTAGCTCCAATTCGTCAATGTAATGTAGGCATGTATTCCGAATATAGTCATACATGCTTATGGAAAAGAACTTGCATGACATCTTTTGTCCTACCCTCCCGTGGCAGCGGGGTCCTAATGGAAACTAAGGGATATAAAGGCCTCCTTTTAATAGAAAACCGGAACAAAGCATTAGTAAATAGTGAATACATGAACTCCTCAAACTATGGTCATCACCGGTAAGTATCCCGATTATTGTCACTTCGGGGTTAATGGATCATAACACATAATAGGTGACTATAGACTTGCAAGATAGGATCTAGAACTTTCATATATTTATGAAAACATAATAGGTTCAGATCTGAAATCATGTCACTCGGGCCCTGGTGACAAGCATTAAGCATAGCAAAGTCATAGCAACATCAATCTCAGAACAGAGTGGATACTAGGGATCAAACCCTAACAAAACTAACTCGATTACATGGTGAATCCCATCCAACCCATCACCGTCCAGCAAGCCTACGATGGAATTACTCACGCACAATGGTGAGTATCATGAAATTGGTGATGGAGGATGGTTGATGATGACGACGACGATGAATCCCCCTCTCCGGAGCCCCGGATGAACTCCAGATCCGCCCTCCCGAAAGGTTTTAGGGCTTGGCGGCGGCTCCGTATCGTAAAACGTGATGATTTCTTCTCTCTTATTTTCTCCTCCCCGAAAGCAGTTATATAGAGTTGGAGTTGGAGTTGGAGTCGGGGGGTCTCCAGGGGGCCCACGAGGTAGGGGGCGCCCCCCACCCTCGTGAGAAGGGTGTGGGCCCCCTGGTCTTCATCTTTGGTGAGGATTTTTTATTATTTATTGTAAGATATCCCTTGGAGTTTCAGGTCATTCTGAGAACTTTTGTTTTCTACACATAAAACAACATCATGGCAATTCTGCTGAAAACAGCGTCAGTCCGGGTTAGTTCCATTCAAATCATACAAGTTAGAGTCCAAAACAAGGGCAAAAGTGTTTGGAAAAGTAGATACGACAGAGACGTATCATGGAGCCATATAGTGACAGGAGATCTATGAAGCCGTGGTGTGCCCTCCAAGTCAAGAAGGTGCAGAATATCTTTAATCCCTTATTGGAATCTATCTTCGGTAACCCTAACCCTACAGGTGTCTATATAAATTGATGGTTGTAGTCTTTAGGCCTAGAGCTACATTCATCACCTCACCTCTTTAGGGTTTAGCTCATGCCGATCTTGAGGTATATCTACTCTGTAAACCATACTATACATCTAATATAATCAAGCAGGACGTAGGGCATTACCTCTTCGAGAGGACCCGGACCTGGGTAAACACTATGTTCATCGTCCCTTATTCCCTATTTATCCTAGATCCACAGCTCGGGACCCCCTACCCCGAGGTCTGCCAGTTTTGACACTGGCAACTGTGGTATGCACAATAGGTGGCTACAATGAATCCAAGTTTAGGAAAATCTTGTGTTGGAGCCCCTTCTTCTGGTACTTCAGACTCGCTATTCATGCTCTTTAGAGAAATACTTTTGGCTCATTTCACTGAACTAAATAGAAATGGCTAACATATAATTGAACATTTCTAATACCTCTTGGATTAATGTAGAAATGCCCTTTGCTTCATAGGTTACTTTTTAGGTGAATAAGCCCATGGTTGTCAAGTTCTCATCCTCTAAAGAAGATGAAACTTCAGGATCTGCCCTAACTTTCTCTTCTTGGATTTTTTTTGGTTGCAGCACAAGCTTGAAGTCATTTCACCCCCCTATGTTATGCCATGGTTGCCCACAATAGCTATAATGGATAACTGTTCCATCTCTCTCTAGCTTTCTGCCCACTCTACCATCTTTCTCTTCTGGTTGTTGCCTCCTGTTTGTTTGCTTCCTTCCCTTCTTCTTCTTCTTCTTCTTCTTCTTCTTCTTCTTAATAGGAGGAGGTTTGATGGGGGTCCATTTGTCTTGTTCCACTAACTAACATATTTGCAAGGCATGATACTATGCTCATATGCCCTGGTGAGTGTTGAAACTGAGTTGCAAGGTGCACCATAGACTCAGGTGGGATCTGATCATGTCTAAATGCTACAACATCATGACAACAAGGCACACCAGACAGATTCCATCTATAGCAACTGCATTTCTTAGCAATGATGTATGTCTTAAACTGCAACTTCCTATCCTAAACTTCAAACACTCCATGTCCAACCCGCTCTACAGTACAAGTGTTTGCTGCTTCCACATGCCTCATCAATCTTTTTCTCGCTTTTGGACATATGGTACCTGTCCACTTCTTGCACTCTTGTTGTCTAGAGTAGTGTCTTCCCATGCACTGTCCTTTTATCCTATGTATCATGCGCACTAGTGGGAGCTCTCTTGCATCCAAGATCCATTTGTTGAACACTTTATAATTGTTGTTCAACAGTACATCACATTTGGGAAATGACTGCATATAGGCCCTAACCCATGTTTTAGGATTAAGCTCCTCTAACCAATCATAAGAAGCTTTATTCAAAACTAGCATGATGTCCAATGTTTTCCCTCCATTGAGCTTTAGATGTGCTTCTAGCACATCTCCATAGCTGATTTTTTAGTATTTCCCCCTTGAAAATTTTAGCAAAGTTTTGTTGCATGTGTCTTACATAAAATCTATGTTCAAAGTCAAGAAATAGTGTATTCACTGCCTTAATTAGACCCTGGTTGAGAAAAGTCAAGTTAGTGACTTTCTATTTGAAAGGAAAAAAGACAGTGCTAAAAAATAATGTGGACAAAACAAATAAGCTTACTTTCTGCTTGTCGAACATTATGGACCAATCACTGGTGTTGATAATACGAAGGTCTTTTTTGAGAGCTTGCAAGAACCACTTTCATCCATTAGTGTTCTCTATATGAACCACAACAAATGCTATTGGATATATGCAGTCATTAGGGTCCATCCCAATTGTAGTTAGCAAAACCCCTCCAAATTTAGTCTTCAAGTGACATCCATCCAAGAAAAGCATAGGCCTGTAGACTGATAGAAACCCTCTCTTGCAGGCATCAAATGAGAAATAACACTTGTTGAATTGGCCATGATGATCAATATCCAGCAAAAAAGTGCTCCCAGGGTTTGATCTCCTCAACTCTACAACATAGTCCCATAACTTGTTGTACTGTACAATTTCATCTCCATATATAATGTTTAATGCATGCCCAGTGGCGGAGACAAGGGGGGGGGGGGGCGAGCAGGGGCCTGGCCCCCCCTAACGATGGAAGGAACGCTTAATAGGTAGTGATTAATTAGCGAAAACTCGTATAATTGCACGTACTCGGCCCCTCCCATCACAAGCGTAAAATGAGAAAAGAAGAAAAAGCCCATGAGACAGCCCACGATTGGACAGATGGCTTCCAGGCCCTTGCGTAATTAGCCTCTTTTGTGTGATTAGCGTTGCGCCGCTGCCGCTCCTAACCCTACGCTCCAACTGCCGCCTCCGCTCCCCCCTCGCCCTTGCTACCGCCGCCCCTCACTGCCTCTGTGATTAGATTGAAAGCGCATGTGTGCCGCGATGGGAAGAAGAGCTATGCCTCAGGCTGCCGTCCGCAATTCTTCAGTCCGGAAGGAATTACCCAAGGTTAGCAATAGCATTGGAGATTACTGTATTGATCTCTCTCAATTCTTCTGTTGTGATGCTAATGGATTTTAGTTCCTATACGTTTCAAAATTATAAATCAGATTTTAGTTCTTGTACATGTTGAAATTATACATCAGATTTTAGTTCTTGATGTGTCAAAATTATACATCAGATTTGGTTCTTTTGTTTGTGTTGTGTGGCTATTTCTGAAACTTGCACTCGGGGCCTTGGGCAGTTGTGAGTATATATCAGAAAGCGCTCTCAAACACTCTAAAGCTTGGTTAGTTTTTTAAGAGTCGTCAAATAGGAGACGATTTCTTCGGTATTGTATGAAAATCTACGTTGGAAAAAAATTACTAGTTAAGTTCGCTTTGGATGAAATTGTTAATTTTTTTCATATTATTGATAATGGTAGAGCCAAATTTAAACTAATACAAATGTATACATGTTTTAATGGCCTCAAAGTGACATATTATTATAGTATTATGGTAGCTATTTTTCGCTCTAGACAATTCTTTTATCAACTCAACTTGGCCCCCCCTATATCAAAATCCTGGCTCCGCCCCTGTGCATGCCTCCATGCTCTACAAAGATTTTGCTTCCCCACTTCCATGTTCCACTCTTCCTGAATAAGTGCTCCTAAATTATTTAATGACATCTTGTCATTTGCTCTTAACTTCTCCAAATACTCTCACCTATGAATTTGGAAGTGAATGGTTTCACTGACCACTGCCTGGCACATGTCTGCACATCATTGAAGGTCTTCACTTGGATTTCTTGTCTCATGTTATTATATTATGCATAGATATTCCAAAGGGCATCCACCAATGCAGCAAAGCAAACCCTAGCCATACAAGCTCTAATCGGCCATGCATGTTGATAAAAACTAAACTAAGGAAGGCCAAGTGCTCTACATTGAGTCCAAGTGAACGAAATCGACGGATTTTGAGCTTCATTGGAGCTCACTATACTGTGGGAGGGGTCCATCGCCAGGCCACCGTATCCAAATCGCATGAATTGAGTCGGCGGGCGGCGAGAATGCAGCCCAAGACGCGCTAGATGGCCCGCGCGCGAGCCTATCCGCTCCAAGTAGCATCAGTGATCATCTTGCACCGTCGCTCGACACTATCATCTTCGAGCAAGATGAACTCATCAGCTAGGTGGGGCTGGGGGACGAAATGTGCACGGTCAGAAAGGACCAAGCAGCAAAATGATATCGTTGACGGAGGGGTGGAGCGCGAGTTATTATTCAAAAATGGCAGGGGGGTGACCGCAAGAAGATTCTGACACACAGGGGGTGCATGGCAGCACTAGGGCACTCGACCATCAAGGGGACCATAGAGTGTTACGTATTCACTATTCACATGTATAAGGATTATACTGTAGCATTTCTTGAGTTGCAGGACCAAATCGTAGTGAGTCAGAGAGTTCAGGACGAAATGTGTAATTTTCTCCATTTCAAGCGTGCATCGATTTGCAGCCGGAATGGGCGGCAGTGATCAACGTTGGGCCGTACTACCTCTGTCCTGGTTTATTGGTCCCCATCGTGTTTTGTGTTAAATTTTGACCTTAGGTTTAACTAACTTGAAAGCATATCATCGAAAAAATCTTTTTTATTTTTACCTTCTTTATCTTTAGTTTTATCTAGTTAATCAATAGTATCTACCAGCTCGAACTCAAATTTGATCGCCTTCCATACTTCACAAGCTGCGGCTAGTTCAGGACTCCATTTGCAAGTTGCTCAGATAATTTCATTACCTTCGCGAGCAAGATCGCGCCCTTCGTTACGAGCTTGTACACAGGCTTCTAAAGCCACTCGATTAGCTATTGGAAACTATCTTCAAATGTGAATCCAACAATATATTTCTATGACACGCGCTTAATATTTTATTAGTTAGAGCAACTCCAATGGGGCGACCCATTTCGTCCGCTGGCGTCTGTTTGGGTCGGCGCAGACACAAAAGTCGGCCCAACACACCGAGCCAAACGGACGCGCGTCCGCTTGGCGTCCACCTGCCGACCCATTCCCGGCCCGTTTTTGAGCCGGATTTGCGTCGGCGCGGACACAAGACGGACGCGCGCGTGCAGCTACTCCTTTCCCCGGGCCCGGCGGTCGGTGGTAGCCACCACCATTTCCCCCCATTTTCCCCCAAAACCCCTCCTGCCCGCGCGCTCCGCCATGGAGGACGCCACCGACCTCGACGCCGCCGCCGGCCTCGCCTCCCTCGCCTTGTCCGGTGCCCCCACCCCGCCGGGAAAGGCAAGCCTCGTGCCCCGCGCAAGACCGCTGCCGTGGCCAAGCCAAAGAAGCCACTGACGCCCACACTACGGGTAAGGGAGTCGGCCAACAGGAAGGACCGGAGGCACGCTGCGGACGCGAGAGATGAGGCCGCCGCGCAGGCCCCCGTCGCAGCCGCCGCGCAGCAGGAGGTCACCAATGCTTGCGTCGCGACAACAACGAGGGAGGCGCTCTACATGCTAGGGTTAAACCCTGGCCAGCACAGCCTCCTCAATGCCGATGTCGCCATGCCCAGCACCGGCTCATCGACGTTTCCTCGAATGATGCTGCCTGACTCGCCCTACGCGTCGGCTTGCAACCCGGTGCCCGGCTTCCATGTGTACCCACAGGCCTCCCGCCTCTCTGGGGAGTGCTCACCCGACGTGAGCGTGGTCGCGCCTTCCACGCCCGCGCCCGCGCCCATCGACCTCAACGCCACCCCGGCGGCCGGTAGCGCGAGGAAACACGCGCGACAGATGCCGGCCGACGTGCTACCGGAGGCCCGCAACCTGTTAGAGGAAATGTCGCCTGCCGTCAACGAGGACAACATGCAGAACCTCATCTTCGAGGGCGGTGCGCCGGCCGCTGGCTACGATCCCGACGAGACACACAGCCAGGACGGCCCCAGGGCGTTCAAGCCGGCTGCTGGCTATGATCCCGATCAGAGGGCCTTCATGCGTGATCAGGTCGGTGATACGTCTCCAACGTATCTACTTTTCCAAACACATTTGACCTTGTTTTGGACTCTAACTTGCATGATTTGAATGGAACTAACCCAGGACTGACGTTGTTTTCAGCAGAATTGCCATTGTGTTATTTTTGTGCAGAAATAGAAGTTCTTGGAATGACTTGAAAATTAACGGAGAATATTTTTGGAATATATAAAAAATACTGGCGAAAGAATCAAGGCCAGTGGGCCCACACCCTGTCCACAAGGGTGGGGGTGCTCCCCTACCTCGTGGGCCCCCTGTTTCTCCACCGACCTCAACTCCAACTCCATATATTCACATTGAGGGAGAAAAAAATCAGAGAGAAGGATTCATCGCGTTTTACAATACGAAGCCGCCGCCAAGCCCTAATCTCTCTCGGGAGGGCTGATCTGGAGTCCGTTCGGGGCTCCGGAGAGGGGAATCCATCGCCATCGCCATTATCAACCTTCCTCCATCACCGATTTCATGATGCTCACCGTTGTGCGTGAATAATTCCATCGTAGGCTTGCTGTACGATCATGGGTTGGATGACATTTATCATGTAATCGAGTTAGTTTTGTTAGGGTTTGATCCCTAGTATCCATTATGTTCTGAGATTGATGTTTCTATGACTTTGCTATGCTTAATGCTTGTCAGTAGGGCCCGAGTGCCATGATTTCAGATCTGAACCTATTATGTTTCTATGAATATTTGTGAGTTCTTGATCCTATCTTGCAAGTCAATAGTCACCTACTATGTGTTATGATCCGGTAACCCCGAAGTGACAATAATCGGGACCACACCCGGTGATGACCATAGTTTGAGGAGTTCATGTATTCATTATGTGTTAATGCTTTGGTCTGGTACTCTATTAAAAGGAGGCCTTAATATCCCTTAGTTTCCAATAGGACCCCGCTGCCACGGGAGGGTAGGACAAAAGATGTCATGGAAGTTCTTTTCCATAAGCATGTATGACTATATTCGGAATACATACCTACATTACATTGATGAACTGGAGCTAGTTCTGTGTCACCCTTTGTTATAACTATTTCATGAGGAATCACATCCGACATAATTATCCATCATTGATCCATTGCCTACAAGCTTTTCTTATATTGATCTTTGCTTAGTTACTTTTCCATTGCCACTGTTACAATCACTACAAAATTGCTACTGTTACTTTTGCCACCGTTACCACTACTACCATATATATTACTTTGCTACTAAATACTTTGCTGCAGATATTAAGTTTTCCAGGTGTGGCTAGATTGACAACTCAGCTGCTAATACTTGAGAATATTCTTTGGCTCCCCTTGTGTCGAATCAATAAATTTGGGTTGAATACTCTACCCTCGAAAACTGTTGCGATCCCCTATACTTGTGGGTTATCAAGAGTATTTTCCAGTGCTGTTGCCGGGGAGCATAGCTCTATTCTTTGAGTCACTTGGGATTTATATCTGCTCATCACTATGAAGAACTTGAAATATAAAAGAACCAAGATTTTTCCCTCAACTACGAGGGGAGGTAAGGAACTGCCATCTCGCTCTGCACTTGATTCACCTTCTATTTTAAGTAAACCTGCGACACCTACTCCTACTATTCATTCTGATATGTCGCATGGTATTGATGATGCCACTTTTGCTTTGCATGATACTTATGATGAAACTACTTCTATGCTTGATAATACTGTGCCACTTGGTGAATTTCTTGATGAACAACTTGCTAGGGTTAGAGAGAATGAAATTATTGAAACTGATAATATTGATGAAAGTGATGATGAAGATTCTCCCCCTAGATATGAATTGCATGTTGTGCCTAAGGGTTATGTTATGGATGAAGAAACTACTAGAGACTTTTTAGCTTGCAATGATAGACCTAATCTTAAGAAATTATTAGCTAAGCTTAAAGAAAAATCTTTGAATGCTAGAATGAAATATGACCCTCCTTTTGCTACTTCACCTATCTTTATTTCCGATAAGTATTATGATTTCTCTGTCGATCCTGAGTTAATTTCTTTGGTTGAATCTGATCCTTTTTATGGCTATGAATCTGAAACTGTTGTGGCACATCTTACTAAATTAAATGATATAGCCACCCTGTTCACTAATGATGAGAAAACTCGCTATTACTTTATTCTTAACACTACAAAAAAACACTTCCGTGATGATACGTGTTTGTCACAGTAGGTCGCGTTTTTTGTCATGCATGTACATCCATGACGATTTTATGATAGAATCAAGATAGTCATACATGTGCTGTCGTATAAGTGTTCCATGACATTACCAAAATTATCATCATGGAAGTGTCCACTTCCATGACGATAAATCGCGCGTCACACAAGTGCTTTCGTCAAGGGTGACCGACACGTGGCATCCACCGTAACAGAACGCCGTTAAGCTATCGGGTCGGGTTTTGGATCCGATAACCCGTTAACAGCCCCGACCAATGGGGATTTTCCACGTGTAAAATCATCATTGGCTGGAGGAGACATGTGTCAGGTCCGTGTTGGCATAGGTGTCACTCATCCAATGGGCGAGACGCGCCTATGATATGTTGACACATGGACCGGCCCATCAAGTTTAAATGGGTCGGCCCAACTGAAGGCCCACAAGATTTTGCGGACCATAATGGGCCGGCCCAGCTAAAGGCCCACGAGATTTTGCGGACCATAATGGGCTGGCCCAGCTAAAGGCCCACAAGATTTTGCGGGCCATAATGGGCCGGCCCAGGTAAAGGCCCACAAGATTTTTCTGTGCCATAATGGGCCGGCCCATGTAAAGGCCCACGAGATTTCACCGACATTAATGGGTCGGCCCAGCTGTAGGCCCACAAGATTTTGAGGACCCTAGTAGGCCGGCCCATTAACTGGCTGCCATGTTTTGGGCCACATGTCGGCCCATATTTGATCCGGTCCATTAATGGCTTGCCACGCTCCGGGCCTAATAGTGGACCATATGAGATCCGGCCCGTTAAAAGCCTACCACGTTCTGGGACAAATTACGGCCCAGATCAGGTCCGGCACTTTAAGAGGCTTTGGGCTCAATTATGGCCCATATCAGATTCGGCCCGTCAATTGGACACTATGCTTTTGGGCCCACTTGCTAAAGGCCCACTTAGTAATTCGGCCTGATATTAGTTTTGACCTGTTAAGGGCCCGTTTAACATTTCAGCCCTATAATAATTTCGGCCTGTTAAAAGCCCGTCATATAGTTGGGCCTAACTATGGCCCGGTTTGCATCCGGCCTGCTCGCAGCCGATATCTTATTGGGCCAAACAAGGACTGAGACAATTTTGGCCTGTTAAAAGCCCGTGATTTGATTCGCACAATCATGGGTCAGGGTTCATTTCGGGCTGCTGCCGGCCCGTGAGCTGTTCGGCATGTTTTAGGCCCAACCTACATCGTGATTGCATGACGGCCCGATTATGTACCTGTGACGCCCCCGTTTCAATCGTACACTAATCATGCACGCAAACGTGTACGATCAAGATCAGGGACTCACGGGAAGATATCACAACACAACTCTAAAACATAAATAAGTCATACAAGCATCATAATACAAGCCAGGGGCCTCGAGGGCTCGAATACAAGTGCTCGATCATAGACGATTCAGCGGAAGCAACAATATCTGAGTACAGACATAAGTTAAACAAGTTTGCCTTAAGAAGGCTAGCACAAACTGGGATACAAATCGAAAGAGGCGCAGGCCTCCTGCCTGGGATCCTCCTAAACTACTCCAGGGCGTCGTCAGCAGCCTGCACGTAGTAGTAGGCACCTCCAGTGTAGTAGTCATCGTCGACGGTGGCGTCTGGCTCCTGGGCTCCAGCATCTAGTTGCGACAACCAGAAAGGAAGGAAAGGGGGAAAAGGGGGGGAGAAAGCAACCGTGAGTACTCATCCAAAGTACTCGCAAGCATGGATCTACACTACATATGCATGGGTATATGTGTAAAGGGCCATATCAGTGGACTGAACTGCAGAATGCCAGAATAAGAAGGGGATAGCTAATCCTGTCGAAGACTACGCTTCTGGCAGCCTCCGTCTTGCAGCATGTAGAAGAGAGTAGATTGAAGTCCTCCAAGTAGCATCTTCAAGTAGCATCTCCAAGTAGCATCTCCAAGTAGCATCTCCAAGCAGCATCGCATAGCATAAACCTACCCGGCGATCCTCCCCTCGTCACCCTGTTAGAGAGCGATCACCGGGTTGTATCTGGCACTTGGAAGGGTGTGTTTTATTAAGTATCCGGTTCTAGTTGTCATAAGGTCAAGGTACAACTCCAAGTCGTCCTGTTACCGAAGATCACGGCTATTCGAATAGATTAACTTCCCTGCAGGGGTGCACCAACTTACCCAGCACGCTTGATCCCATTTGGCCGGACACACTTTCCTGGGTCATGCCCGGCCGCGGAAGATCAACACGTCGCAGCCCCACCTAGGCAAAACAGAGAGGTCAGCACGCCGGTCTAAACCTAAGCGCGCAGGGGTCTGGGCCCATCGCCCTGAGCACACCTGCACGTTGCGTGGGCGGCCGGAAGCAGACCTAGCCTAGCAGGCGTTCCAGTCCAATCCGGCGCGCGCCGCTCCATCGCTAACGTCTGAAGTGCTTCGGCTGATACCACGATGCCGGGATACCCATAACTACTCCCGCGTAGATGGTTAGTGCGTATAGGCTCGTAACCAACTCAGATCAAATACCAAGATCTCGTTAAGCGTGTTAAGTATCCGCGAACGCCGAACAGGGCCAGGCCCACCTCTCTCCTAGGCGGTCTCAACCTGCCCTGTCGCTCCGCCACAAAGATCCACACAGAGGGCCGTCGGGACAAAGGTCCTTTCAGCCCCCAATCCGTGAATCACTCGCGGGTACTCTTCGAGCTGACCTGACTTTAGTCACCATCTGTATAGTATGTATGTATGTATAGTATATACCCGTGATCACCTCCCGAGTGATCACGGCCCAATAGTATAGCAAGGCAGACTGACAAGAATGTAGGGCCAATGATGATAAACTAGCATCCTATGCTAAGTATTTACGATTGCAGGTAAGGTATCAACAGATGTAGCAACAATGTCAGGCTATGCATCAGAATAGGATTAACGGAAAGCAGTAACATGCTACACTACTCTAATGCAAGCAGTATAGAGAAGAGTAGGCGATATCTGGTGATATGGGGGGGGGGCTTGCCTGGTTGCTCTGGCAAGAGAGAGGGGTCGTCAACACCGTAGTCGAACTGGGCAGCAGCAGCGTCGGTCTCGTAGTCTACCGGAGAGAAAAGGGGGAAGAAACAATGAATACCATGCAAACAGATGCATATTGATGCATGACATGACAAGTAACGATGCTAGGTGTGCCCAATCGCGGTAGTAGGTGATACCGACGAAGGGGGAAAACATCCGGGAAAGTATTCCCGGTGTTCCCTGTTTTCGGACCGGTGAACCGGAGGGGGAAAGTTGCATGTTCGGTATGCTAGGGGTGTGTGGCGGATGAACGGGCTGCGTATCCGGATTCGTCTCGTCGTTCTGAGCAACTTTCATGTAGAAAGTATTTTCATCCGTGTTACGAATTAAAAGATATGATTTTCTAAAGATTTAAATCATTTTCTGATTTTAATTAGTTATTTAATTCCAACATTATCCATAACAGTGAATGATGACGTCAGCATGACATCAAAGTGATGTCAGCAGGTCAACTGGCCAGTTGACCAGTCAAACCAGACAGGTGGGTCCAGTGGGACCCACATGTCATTGTCAGGGACATTAACAGAATTCTAAAACTAATTAAATGGGTTAATTAGTGTGTGGGTCCTAGCAGTCAGTGAGAGATTAATGTTTTAATTAACTAATTTAATTAATTAGCAGTTTATCTATTTGTTTTTATTCTTTTATGGCATGGGGCCCGCATGTCAGTGCCACTGGGCTGCCTAGTCAGCACGTTGACTGGGTCAACCCAGTCAACGGGGCCCCCATGGCCCGCTGGCAGTGACCCAGGGGTGGGGCCCGCCTAGCCACGTCGGCGGACGGCGCCGGAACTATGCCGGCGAGGCAAAACGCAGCGGTGCGGCTCGGGAGGTGGCTGGAAAACACCTACAGGGCACCGTTCGTCGAGTTTTCGGGCGCGTTTGAGAGCTACGGATGTGCCGCGTCCAACGGTGGTGATTGTGGCGGCAGGGGTGACCGGATTCGAGCGTGGCGAGCTCATCGGCGGATGGCCGGATTCGGACGCAAGAGGAAACTTCGACGCAGCCCGCTAGCGAGCGAACTGAGAGGCCAGGCGAGGCATGCGTCAGGTGGCGAATGCAACGGGCGCTGTCCCGTGACCATTTGGTCACCGGAAGCACGCCGGCGACGAGCGCAGGCGGCGACGCGTTCGGGCGCTCATCGGGGACGGCGCTAGGAGGCACGGGAGGGAGCATTCGTAGGCGTGTTGGGCTCCTAGGTACCCCAGGAGCACAACGGTGAGCTCGGACGAGCGTGACGGCGGATGGGTCCAAGGCGGCGAGGTACACCGCGGCGACCGGAGCCCGGGCACGACGACGAGCTAGTTACCGCGCGAGCTAGGGGAGCTAGAGGGTGGAGGAGGGAGGCAGCTCACCTAGCGGCACGCACGATGGCCGGTGAATGGGTTAGTAGCTGCAGGGGCGTCGACGGAGATGAAGAAGAACGGCGGCGACGTTTGTCGGAGCAGAGGAAGAAGACGGCGGCGTCCGGGGGGCGTTGCGGTGACTCCGGTCTCCAACAGGTTGCGCCAGACGAGGGAGAGGACGACGGCGACCCTTGGAGACACCGTGGGGCGGTGAGGTGGGCTCGGTGGCCGTGGTTAGGCCGGAGCCATGGCGTCGGTGGCGTCCGGATGCAAGGGGAACGAGGGGGGAGAGGCGCGGTGGATCTGGAGGGGCGGAGAAAATATCTGCGGGGGGGGGGGGAGGGGAATCTGACGAGGCCGAGAGGGGGCCGTGGCGGCCTTATCCTCCCCCGTCGCCGGCGAGCGGGTTCGGTGGCGACCGCGCCCTGTAGCGGCGCGCGTCCGAGGAACAGGAAGGGAGGGGTGCGGGGCGAGGAGCTGGGCCGGCTGGGCCGGCCAGGCTGGCTGCGGGCCAGGGGGCATGGGCGGTGGCCGTGCGGGTGGTTTGGGCTGCCTGGTCCAGGGGGCTTCCCCCCCTTTTTTTGTTTTTTTGTAATTTCTTTCTTTTATTTATTTTCCCTTTCTGTTTTATTTAGTTTTAGGGCATTTAGGCATTTTATAAAAAGGTGTTTGCTTCACCATAATTACCAGTGCAATATTTGGCAACCCCCGAACATTTTCGCTTTGACTTTTGAAAACTTAGGGTGTTTGTCACTAATTCATATTTTGAATTTGCAATGATTTTGAACTACCACTTGATTAGCAACAGTAACACGGATGACAAGGCATCATTAGAAGAGTTTTACTGTAGCCTAATTATCCGGGCGTTACAAATCTCCTCCACTACAAGAAATCTCGTCCCGAGATTTAGGAGGTAGAAGGAAACAGTGCGGGGTATTCATCACGCAGGCGATCCTCACGTTCCCAAGTGGCTTCATCTTCAGAATGGTGCGACCACTGGACTTTGAGGAACTTGATCGCCTTCTGGCGTGTGCGGCGTTCAGCTTGGTCGAGAATGCGGACTGGATGCTCTTTATAGGAGAGATCCTGTTGCAATTCGAGCACTTCATGATCCACTCCTCGGATCGGGTCCTTGAAGCAACAGCGGAGCTGTGATACATGGAACACATCGTGAACCTGAGAAAGGTTCGGCGGAATCTCCAGTTGATATGCCACTTTTCCACGCCTCTCGAGAATAGTGAATAGGCCAATATAGCGAGGATCTAGCTTTCCCTTGATCCCGAAGCGGTGAGCACCCTTCATTGGTGTAACTCGAAGATAGGCCTTTTCGCCAGGTTGATAGACCATGTCTTTATGATGACGGTCATAATTACTCTTTTGGCGTGACTGAGCAGTCTTGAGATTCTTGCGAATAATGCGGACTTGCTCTTCGGCATGTTGGATAATATCCGGACCGAAGAGTGGACGTTCCCCAGTTTCTGACCAGTTCAGAGGGGTTCGGCACTTTCGTCCATATAACACTTCGAAGGGGGCCATCTTCAGACTAGCTTGATAGCTATTATTATAAGAGAACTCAGCATACGGGAGAGATTCCTCCCATTTCTTGCCGAAGGAAATAACACAAGCTCGAAGCATGTCTTCGAGAACTTGGTTGACACGTTCAACTTGCCCTTGTGACTGCGGATGAAACGCAGTACTGAAAGATAAGTGAGTACCCATAGCTTCTTGAAAATTTGCCCAGAATCTTGAAGTGAATAAGCTGCCACGGTCCGAACTGATAACCAGTGGAATACCGTGAAGTGAAACAATTCTGGACATGTAGAGCGTTGCAAGCTGACTAGCAGTGATCGTTTCTTTGACTGCCAGAAAATGTGCAACTTTAGAAAGCCGGTCAATGACGACAAGAATAGCATCATTACCTTTCTGCGATTTGGGAAATCCAGTGACGAAGTCCATTTCAACATGGTCCCATTTCCATTCAGGAATAGAGATAGGTTGTAGAGTTCCAGCAGGCCTTTGATGTTCTGCTTTGATACGACAGCAAACGTCACATTCAGCAACATAACGAGCAATGTCTCGCTTCATATTAGACCACCAGAATCTCTGACGAATGTCTTGGTACATCTTGGTGCTACCGGGATGAATAGACAAAGGCGTATCATGAGCTTCTTTCATAACTTTTGGAGTCAGATTCAGGTTTTCCCTCTTACTCGGTACCACTAGGCGACCTTTGAAGAATAGGGTGCCTGCGTCATCCACAGTGAAGAATGAGGGCTTTCCTTCTGCGAGATAACGTTTAATCCTCTCGACTTCATCGTCACATTTCTGTATCCATTTGATGGTGTCCACAAGATCTAGTTTCGCAACCAGGGTATTGAGAGAACCCCTGGAAACAACATGGAGGTTCATCTTGCGTAACTCCAGAGGAGGGGGAGCGAGTGCACCCGGAGGAACAATATGGAGGTTCAGCTTTCTGAATTCTTCAACGAGTGAGGGCTGAACTTTGTGAACCTGGAGGTGGTTGCAGTAAGACTTGCGGCTCAAGGCATCAGCCATTACATTAGCCTTGCCTGGTGTATAGGAAATACCCAAATCAAAGTCTGCAACAGTCTCCATCCATCTCTGCTGACGGAGGTTCAGGTCTGGCTGAGTAAACAGATACTTCAGACTTTGGTGGTCAGTGAAGATCTCGCAACGATTACCGAGTAGGTAATGTCGCCACTGTTTTAGCGCATGAATGACAGCAGCAAGTTCGAGGTCGTGAACTAGGTAGTTCTCTTCGTGAGGGTGCAATTGCCGAGAGGCATAAGCAACCACTTTGCGCTCTTGCATTAGGACACAGCCTAATCCTTGACGGGAAGCGTCGCAGTAAATGATGAAGTCCTTCTTAGTATCAGGAGGAGCTAGTACCGGGACAGAAGTCAACTTGTCTTGGAGTGCCTGGAAACTTTCCTAACATTTATCTGTCCATTGGAACTTGACGCCCTTATGCAACAGGTTAGTCAGAGGCCTGGCAATCTTGGAGAAGTTCTCGACGAATCGACGGCAATAGCTGGCGAGACCGAGAAAACTTCTGACTTGCTTGACATTCTTCGGAGGAGTCCAATCGAGAATAGCCTGAACTTGTTCAGGGTTGACGGCAATACCATCCTTAGAGATGACATGCCCGAGATAGGTTACTTTGGGAAGCCAGAATTCACACTTGGAGAACTTGGCATATAGCTGATGCTCTCGTAGCTTTTCCAGCACAAGACGAAGATGTTCAGCATGTTCTTCTTCATTCTTGGAAAATATCAGGATATCATCCAGATAAACCACGACGAACTTGTCGAGGTAATCCATGAATATATAGTTCATCAGGCGAGAGAAGGTGGCTGGAGCATTGGTTAAGCCGAAAGACATGACGGTGTACTCGTATGAACCATAACGAGTCACAAAGGCGGTCTTGGGGATATCCTCCTCACGAACACGGATCTGGTGGTAACCCAACCTCAAGTCGAGTTTAGAGAACACTGATGAACCAGACAGTTGATCATACAGAGCATTGATCCGAGGAAGAGGATACTTATTCTGAATGGTAGCTTGATTTATAGGACGGTAGTCTTGGACCAATCGGTTTGTCCCATCTTTCTTCTTGACAAAGAGAGAAGGTGCTCCCCAAGGAGAGCAACTTGGGCGAATGAAACCACTTCGAAGAGATTTATCGATTTCCTCCTTAAGCTCAAGGAGTTCATGCGGCGGCATCTTGTAGGGTCGCTTGGCTATAGGAGTGGTGCCTGGTTTCAAGTCGATGACGAATTCGACAGCTCTAGCAGGGGGAATCCCTGGGAGTTCTTCTGGAAAGACGTCGAGGAAGTCACGCACGACAGGAATGTTTTCAATGCCCTCGAGTGGTGCGGCGTTCAATGCATTCAATGCATAGAGCCTTACCTCGGCATTCTTAACCAGATGGGCATTGTAGCTTATTATTTCATCAGAAGGGTGTAGCAGATGGACAGTCTTGGTGGCGCAAACGATAGAAGCAGTATGCGCTTTTAACCAATTCATTCCCAGAATGAGATCAATGCTACATGACTTCAGTACGATGGGAGAGACAAGGAATTCCAGTCCTTCGATTTCTACAGGGACGTCGTTGCAAATCATGGAGGTTCGACATTGGCCCGCAGGAGTGTGTACTAATAGTGAAGCATTCATGTCCTCACATTTAACTCCGCCTATGTTGTCTCAACATAGCCGGTCCCAAGCCCGGGTAAAGGAGGAGGGTTGTGATAGGCTTGGCGAGCCAACGTAAAAACTCAGCCACTCTTATGGAGATGAAACCCAAAAGATTTTCGTTGGGGCGTAACCCTCTCAGCGACGCGCCACATCGGAACCCGGGTGTGGTGGAAAATGGCCAAGGGCCGGGCCGTCACCCCCCAAGTGGCGCGCCGTATCTTGATCCGGATACGGTGGCAAGTGAGCGAGGATCGGGTCGTCGCATCCTTAGTGGCGCGCTACATCGGCGCCCGGATGTAGTGGAAAATGAGCAAGGGTCTTCGCATTTGACTCGACGAGTGCGAAGGGTAAGGAAGCTAGCCGAGCCTAGGAGGATTCGCTTAGGTAGCTGGAACGTAGGGTCTCTGACAGGGAAGCTTCGGGAGCTAGTTGATGCAGCAGTGAGGAGAGGTGTTGATATCCTTTGCGTCCAAGAAACCAAATGGAGAGGACAGAAGGCGAAGGAGGTGGAGGATACCGGCTTCAAGCTGTGGTACACGGGGACGGCTGCAAACAGAAATGGCGTAGGCATCTTGATCAACAAGAGCCTCAAGTATGGAGTGGTAGACGTCAGGAGACGTGGGGACCGGATTATCCTGGTCAAGCTGGTAGCTGAGGACTTGGTTCTTAATGTTATCAGCGCATATGCCCCGCAAGTAGGCCACAATGAGAACACCAAGAGGGAGTTCTGGGAAGGCTTGGAAGACATGGTTAGGAGTGTACCGATTGGTGAGAAGCTCTTCATAGGAGGAGACCTCAATGGCCACGTGGGTACATCTAACACAGGTTTTGAAGGGGCGCATGGGGGCTTTGGCTATGGCATCAGGAATCAAGAAGGAGAAGATGTCTTAAGCTTTGCTCTAGCCTACAACATGATTGTAGCTAACACCCTCTTTAGAAAGAGAGAATCACATCTGGTGACTTTTAGTAGTGGCCAACACTCTAGCCAGATTGATTTCATCCTCTCAAGAAGAGAAGATAGGCGTGCGTGCCTAGACTGTAAGGTGATACCTGGGGAGAGTGTTGTACCCCAGCATAAGCTGGTGGTTGCTGACTTCCGCTTTCGGATTCGTGTCCAGCGGGATAAGCGTGCCAAGGTCGCTAGAACGAAGTGGTAGAAGCTCAAGGGGGAGGTAGCTCAGGTGTTCAAGGAGAGGGTATTTAAGGAGGGCCCTTGGGAGGAAGGAGGGGATGCGGACAATGTGTGGATGAAGATGGCGACTTGCATTCGTAAGGTGGCCTCGGAGGAGTTTGGAGTGTCCAGGGGAAGGAGAAGCGAAGATAACGATACCTGGTGGTGGAATGATGATGTCCAGAAGGCGCTTAAAGAGAAGAAAGATTGCTTCAGACGCCTATACCTGGATAGGAGTGCAGACAACATAGAGAAGTACAAGATGGCGAAGAAGGCCGCAAAGCGAGCTGTTGGTGAAGCAAGGGGTCGGGCATATGAGGACCTCTACCAACGGTTAGGCACGAAGGAAGGTGAAAGGGACATCTATAAGATGGCTAAGATCCGGGAGAGGAAGACGAGGGATATTGGCCAAGTCAAATGCATCAAGGACGGAGCAGGCCAACTCTTGGTGAAGGACGAAGAGATTAAGCATAGATGGCGGGAGTACTTCGACAAGCTGTTCAATGGGGAGAATGAGAGTTCTACCATTGAACTGAATGACTCCTTTGATGAGACCAGCATGCGTTTTGTGCGGCGCATCCAGGAGTCTGAGGTGAAGGAGGCTTTAAAAAGGATGAAAGGAGGCAAGGCGATGGGCCCTGATTGTATCCCCATTGAGGTGTGGAAAGATCTCGGGGACATAGCGATAGTATGGCTAACCAAGCTTTTCAACCTCATTTTTCGGGCAAACAAGATGCCAGAAGAATGGAGACGGAGTATATTAGTACCAATCTTCAAGAACAAGGGGGATGTTCAGAGTTGTACTAATTACCGTGGAATTAAGCTGATGAGCCATACAATGAAGCTATGGGAGAGAGTCATTGAGCACCGCTTAAGAAGAATGACAAGCGTGACCAAAAATCAGTTTGGTTTCATGCCTGGGAGGTCGACCATGGAAGCCATTTTCTTGGTACGACAACTTATGGAGAGATATAGGGAGCATAAGAAGGACTTGCATATGGTGTTCATTGACTTGGAGAAGGCCTATGATAAGATACCGCGGAATGTCATGTGGTGGGCCTTGGAGAAACACAAAGTCCCAGCAAAGTACATTACCCTCATCAAGGACATGTACAATAATGTTGTGACAAGTGTTCGAACAAGTGATGTCGACACCGATGACTTCCCGATTAAGATAGGACTGCATCAGGGGTCAGCTTTGAGCCCTTATCTTTTTGCATTGGTGATGGATGAGGTCACAAGGGGTATACAAGGAGATATCCCATGGTGTATGCTCTTTGCGGATGATGTGGTGCTAGTTGACGATATAGTCGGACGGGGGTAAATAGGAAGTTAGAGTTATGGAGACAAACCTTGGAATCGAAAGGGTTTAGGCTTAGTAGAACTAAAACCGAGTACATGATGTGCGGTTTCAGTACTACTAGCTGTGAGGAGGAGGTTAGCCTTGATGGCCAGGTGGTACCTCGGAAGGACACCTTTCGGTATTTGGGGTCAATGTTGCAGGAGGATGGGGGTATTGATGAAGATGTGAACCATCGAATCAAAGCCGGATGGATGAAGTGGCGCCAAGCTTCTGGCATTCTCTGTGACAAGAGAGTGCCACAAAAGCTAAAAGGCAAGTTCTACAGGACGGCGGTTCGACCCGCAATGTTGTATGGCGCGGAGTGTTGGCCGACTAAAAGGCGACATGTTCAACAGTTAGGTGTGGCGGAGATGCGTATGTTGAGATGGATGTGTGGCCACACGAGGAAGGATCGAGTTCGGAATGATGATATACGAGATAGAGTTGGGGTAGCACCAATTGAGGAGAAGCTTGTCCAACATCGTTTGAGATGGTTTGGGCATATTCAGCGCAGGCCTCCAGAAGCTCCAGTGCATAGCGGACGGCTAAAGCGTGCGGAGAATGTCAAGAGAGGGCGGGGTCGACCGATTTTGACATGGGAGGAGTCCGTTAAGAGAGACCTGAAGGATTGGAGTATCGACAAAGAGCTAGCTATGGACAGGGGTGCGTGGAAGCTTGCTATCCATGTGCCAGAGCCATGAGTTGGTTGCGAGATCTTATGGGTTTCACCTCTAGCCTACCCCAACTTGTTTGGGACTAAAGGCTTTGTTGTTGTTTGTTGTTGTTGTAAGCATGCAAAATCTTCTGACATGAATGAATGCGATGCACCTGTATCGAATAAAACAGATGCAGGTACTGAATTTACGAGGAGTGTACCCATCACAGTAGCGGGCTGGTCTTGAGCTTCGTTCAGATCAACGTGGTTGGCATGAACACGACCATAGGACTTGGCATTGTTGTTGCGGGGCTGGTTGTTACCACGACCAGCTACTGGAAGGGCCAGATGATTCTGGTTCTGGTTGCATTCCCGAGCATGGTGTCCTGGCTGACCACACCTGAAGCACAGACCATTATTGGGAGTGGGAGCAAGAGCTCGGGGTGGTGGAGCTGGAAGCCTTGGCTGCCTAGTTGGAGCAGCCGGCAGACGAGGTGCAGCATAAGACTGCCTTGGGGTAGGTGCATTTGGACGGTACATGCTGTTCGGGATCCATATCTTACGCTTCTGCGAGGGCGGGCCCGAAGATGAGCCCGTGTCACGGTTGCGCCTTTGAGAGCTCTGGTGTTCTTGCAGACCAGTCTCGACATTGATGGCCTTGTTCACCAAGGTGGCGAAATCGGCAAAGTCATGCACTAGAAGTGGGAGCTTGATGTCAGCTTGAAGGCCTTCACGGAACTTCTCCTGTCTGCGAGCATCAGTTGCAATGTCTTCTTCAGCATAGCGGGATAAGTCCAGAAACTCCCGCTGATAAGCTTCCACAGTTTTGTTGCCCTGTGTGAGGTTGCGGAACTCACGCTTCTTCCTGTCCATGATTCCCTAAGGAATGAAGCGGGCACGGAAGGCAGCCTGAAAGTCTGGCCAGGAGATGATTGTCCCAACTGGCAGAGTACGCCTGTGGCTGTCCCACCATTGCGCTGCGGGTCCCTTTAGAAAGAAGGAAGCAAAAGTGACATAGCTGGCAGGGGCTACATCAGCAGACTCCATCTCATAGGTGATGTCACGGAGCCAGTCATCAGCATCCAGCGGCTGGGTTGAGCTGCGGTACACACTTGGGTTGAGGCGTATGAAATCCTGCAGAGTTGTTGTGTTTGGATGCTGGTTCATATTGGGGCGAGGAAACTGAGCCATCACGTTTTCCATGAACTGGCGATTCATCTCAAGCTGTTGGATCATACCAGCCATGTACTCAAGCGGTGGTGGGAAGTTGCCACCATGACCACGACCAGCTGGTCTAACCATCCTGTTAATATATAACAGGGGTAGTTCAGTATTGAGAAATTTGCATAGACAAGAGTCATTCATGATGAAACATGCATAATGAAAGGAGCACGACAGATACCACATAGATAGTCGGCATAACTTACAAAAGGGGTCGGACATAGAGTTCAGTACACAGAGTTCAGTACATAGACTAAGTCATTATAGGCGGCACGCAGGCTCGCGAATGCATCTAATACTAATGAGCAAGACTACATCAGTCCCAGGAGGTACCGTGAAGGTAGCTGTAACCTGACAGCTGGTAGTGAGGCAACGGATAGTCCCCCACGTCAGTGGCCTGGGGGCCGTGGATACTCTGGTGTAGAACCCGACGCTCAGGTGGCAGAAGAGGACCAAGTGCGGGAGAGTAGCCTCCCACCTCTGGCCATCCGACACCGTGGGGCATCACGGTCCTGGCTGGGTAGATCGCAGGACGCGGCAGCTGTCCAGACCGGACAAAGGGGTGCAACAGCGTTAGAGCCCTGTAAAGGTGCTGACGAGTGGTGTACAACTCGTGGCGAAGAGCTCTATTAGCTCGGTCCAGCCCATCAGCATGCAGAACCAGGCGCTGATGGTGGAAGGGCTCTCGGGTGACGGTGGAGTAGGCGGCAGTGTAGTATCCCTCCGCACCAACGTCAGATGCGATAGGAATGTGCCTGAAAGGGGAAGTGTCCAATGCCTGATACTCTCCACGAAGACGTGTTAGAGCAGCATGAGCAGCATCGTGGACTGCCATATCGATAGTCACCCCAACACCATGTGCAGTGTGTAGCACAGTAGTGGAGTCATACTCCCGAGAGTAGAGGTGGACGATGGCTCGGTACTGCTCTTGGTTAAAGTCCTGGTACTCCTCAAAGACGGTGTACTCAGGGTGCCAGCGATAACCCAGATAGGTCATCATCTCAGCTAGCACGGCAGGTGATCCCGAGGCACCAATGGCCGTCGTGTGGCGGACGACCTGCCTCGTGGGTTCCATCTGAAAACAAAGATGTTTCAAGTGAGTCAATGATAGTGTGGAAACCGTCCAAAATACTATTCCAAAGAATACTATGGCTTTATCCAACTTTGGGGTGAATGGGGTCACGGGATCCTAGTGATAGTTAGTAAATTCGTTTAACCCGAGTAGAAAAGAATTCAGAGTCCCAGAGTAAAGGTCGAGGAGTAAAAGATCCTAGTACCACCCAATGGCGACGTGGGCCCGTAAAGCTCACAACCATGTTAGTAAAAGTTTTGTAGTGACTAGACTCGACTTCGGCCAAGGAGTGTGGAAGGGGGATTCCTACAGGCAGTCGGCTCTGATACCAACTTGTGACGCCCCCGTTTCAATCGTACACTAATCATGCACGCAAACATGTACGATCAAGATCAGGGACTCACGGGAAGATATCACAACACAACTCTAAAACATAAATAAGTCATACAAGCATCATAATACAAGCCAGGGGCCTCGAGGGCTCGAATACAAGTGCTCGATCATAGACGAGTCAGCGGAAGCAACAATATCTGAGTACAGACATAAGTTAAACAAGTTTGCCTTAAGAAGGCTAGCACAAACTGGGATACAAATCGAAAGAGGCGCAGGCCTCCTGCCTGGGATCCTCCTAAACTACTCCAGGGCGTCGTCAGCAGCCTGCACGTAGTAGTAGGCACCTCCAGTGTAGTAGTCGTCGTCGACGGTGGCGTCTGGCTCCTGGGCTCCAGCATCTGGTTGCGACAACCAGAAAGGAAGGAAAGGGGGAAAAGGGGGGGGAGAAAGCAATCGTGAGTACTCATCCCAAGTACTCGCAAGCAAGGATCTACACTACATATGCATGGGTATATGTGTAAAGGGCCATATCAGTGGACTGAACTGCAGAATGCCAGAATAAGAAGGGGATAGCTAATCCTGTCGAAGACTACGCTTCTGGCAGCCTCCGTCTTGCAGCATGTAGAAGAGAGTAGATTGAAGTCCTCCAAGTAGCATCTTCAAGTAGCATCTCCAAGTAGCATCTCCAAGCAGCATCGCATAGCATAAACCTACCCGGCGATCCTCCCCTCGTCACCCTGTTAGAGAGCGATCACCGGGTTGTATCTGGCACTTGGAAGGGTGTGTTTTATTAAGTATCCGGTTCTAGTTGTCATAAGGTCAAGGTACAACTCCAAGTCGTCCTGTTACCGAAGATCACGGCTATTCGAATAGATTAACTTCCCTGCAGGGGTGCACCAACTTACCCAGCACGCTTGATCCCATTTGGCCGGACACACTTTCCTGGGTCATGCCCGGCCGCGGAAGATCAACACGTCGCAGCCCCACCTAGGCAAAACAGAGAGGTCAGCACGCCGGTCTAAACCTAAGCGCGCAGGGGTCTAGGCCCATCGCCCTGAGCACACCTGCATGTTGCGTGGGCGGCCGGAAGCAGACCTAGCCTAGCAGGCGTTCCAGTCCAATCCGGCGCGCGCCGCTCCGTCGCTGACATCTGAAGTGCTTCGGCTGATACCACGACGCCGGGATACCCATAACTACTCCCGCGTAGATGGTTAGTGCATATAGGCTCGTAACCAACTCAGATCAAATACCAAGATCTCGTTAAGCGTGTTAAGTATCCGCGAACGCCGAACAGGGCCAGGCCCACCTCTCTCCTAGGCGGTCTCAACCTGCCCTGTCGCTCCGCCACAAAGATCCACACAGAGGGCCGTCAGGACAAAGGTCCTTTCAGCCCCCAATCCGTGAATCACTCGCAGGTACTCTTCGAGCTGACCCGACTTTAGTCACCATCTGTATAGTATGTATGTATGTATAGTATATACCCGTGATCACCTCCCGAGTGATCACGGCCCAATAGTATAGCAAGGCAGACTGACAAGAATGTAGGGCCAATGATGATAAACTAGCATCCTATGCTAAGTATTTAGGATTGCAGGTAAGGTATCAACAGATGTAGCAACAATGTCAGGCTATGCATCAGAATAGGATTAACGGAAAGCAGTAACATGCTACACTACTCTAATGCAAGCAGTATAGAGAAGAGTAGGCGATATCTGGTGATCAAGGGGGGGGCTTGCCTGGTTGCTCTGGCAAGAGAGAGGGGTCGTCAACACCGTAGTCGAACTGGGCAGCAGCAGCGTCAGTCTCGTAGTCTACCGGAGAGAAAAGGGGGAAGAAACAATGAATACCATGCAAACAAATGCATATTGATGCATGACATGACAAGTAACGATGCTAGGTGTGCCCAATCGCGGTAGTAGGTGATACCGATGAAGGGGGAAAACATCCGGGAAAGTATTCCCGGTGTTCCGCGTTTTCGGACCGGTGAACCGGAGGGGGAAAGTTGCGTGTTCGGTATGCTAGGGGTGTGTGGCGGATGAACGGGCTGCGTATCCGGATTCGTCTCGTCGTTCTGAGCAACTTTCATGTAGAAAGTATTTTCATCCGTGTTACGGATTAAAAGATATGATTTTCTAAAGATTTAAATCATTTTCTGATTTTAATTAGTTATTTAATTCCAACATTATCCATAACAGTGAATGATGACGTCAGCATGACATCAGAATGATGCCAGCAGGTCAACTGGCCAGTTGACCAGTCAAACCAGACAGGTGGGTCCAGTGGGATCCACATGTCATTGTCAGGGACATTAACAGAATTCTAAAACTAATTAAATGGGTTAATTAGTGTGTGGGTCCTAGCAGTCAGTGAGAGATTAATGTTTTAATTAACTAATTTAATTAATTAGCAGTTTATCTATTTGTTTTTATTCTTTTATGGCATGGGGCCCGCATGTCAGTGCCATTGGGTTGCCCAGTCAGCACGTTGACTGGGTCAACCCAGTCAACGGGGCCCCCATGGCCCGCTGGCAGTGACCCAGGGGTGGGGCCCGCCTAGCCACGTCGGCGGACGGCGCCGGAACTACGCCGGCGAGGCAAAACGCAGCGGTGCGGCTCGGGAGGTGGCCAGAAAACACCTACAGGGCACCGTTCGTCGAGTTTTCGGGCACGTTCGAGAGCTACGGTTGTGCCGCGTCCAACGGTGATGATTGTGGCGGCAGGGGTGACCAGATTCGAGCGCGGCGAGCTCATCGCGGACGGCCGGAGTCGGACGCAAGAGGAAACTTCGACGCAGCCCGCTAGCGAGCGAACTGAGAGGCCAGGCGAGGCATGCGTTAGGTGGCGAATGCAACGGGCGCTGTCCCGTGACCATTTGGTCACCGGAAGCACGCCGGCGACGAGCGCAGGCGGCGACGCGTTCGGGCGCTCATTGGGGACGGCGCTAGGAGGCATGGGAGGGAGCATTCGTAGGCGCGTTGGGCTCCTAGGTACCCCACGAGCACAACGGTGAGCTCGGACGAGCGTGACGACGGATGGGTCCACGGCGGCGAGGTACACCGCGGCGACCGGAGCCCGAGCACGACGACGAGCTAGTTACTGTGCGAGCTAGGGGAGCTAGAGGGCGGAGGAGGGAGGCAGCTCACCTAGCGGCACGCACGATGGTCGGTGAATGGGTTAGTAGCTGCAGGGGCGTCGACGGAGATGAAGAAGAACGGCGGCGACGTTTGTCGGAGCAGAGGAAGAAGACGGCGGCGTCGGGGGGCGTTGCGGTGACTCCGGTCTCCAACGGGTTGCGCCAGACGAGGGAGAGGACGACGGCGGCCCTTGGAGACACCGTGGGGCGGTGAGGTGGGCTCGGTGGCCGTGGTTAGGCCGGAGCCATGGCGTCGGTGGCGTCCGGATGCAAGGGGAACGAGGGGGGAGAGGCGCGGTGGATCTGGAGGGGCGGAGAAAATATCTGCAGGGGGGAAGGGGATCTGACGAGGCCGAGAGGGGGCCGTGGCGGCCTTATCCTCCCCCGTCGCCGGCGAGTGGGTCCGGTGGCGACCGCGCCCTGTAGCGGCGCGCATCCGAGGAACAGGAAGGGAGGGGTGTGGGGCGAGGAGCTGGGCCGGCTGGGCCGGCCAGGCTGGCTGCGGGCCAGGGGGCATGGGCGGTGGCCGTGCGGGTGGTTTGGGCTGCCTGGTCCAGGGGGCTTCCCCCCTTTTTTTGTCTTTTTTTTGTAATTTCTTTCTTTTATTTATTTTCCCTGTCTGTTTTATTTAGTTTTAGGGCATTTAGGCATTTTATAAAAAGGTGTTTGCTTCACCATAATTACCAGTGCAATATTTGGCAACCCCCGAACATTTTCGCTTTGACTTTTGAAAACTTAGGGTGTTTGTCACTAATTCATATTTTGAATTTGCAATGATTTTGAACTACCACTTGATTAGCAACAGTAACACGGATGACAAGACATCATTAGAAGAGTTTTACTGTAGCCTAATTATCCGGGTGTTACAGTACCATAATTTTACGGTTTGGCCGGTTTACTACGAAGACAGGATATATATACAGTAAAATAACTGCAGGATCGTGAATAAGAAAAAACCTAGAGTATATAATAAAGAACTTACGGCATATTACATCCACTGGGCATCAAAGTTTGCCACTATGATAATAAAGCACAAGCAGACAGCAGATTACATACACTAGGCATCAAAGATCGCCACCGGTGCAAATAAACACACCGACAAAATAATATACAAAACCGACAGCACTTCAATAGAGTTCAAGAAAGGTTAGCCCTGCTGGGGAGCTGCAGCGCAAGCAGTTGAGCAAGATGATGAGACTGCGCTTGTTCAACACTTATATCTTCCTCACTCTGAAAGATAAACAAGCAGACAGATGACAGGTTTTGCACATAAAAGTATCAGTGCTGACAATTCATCACATTTCTTACTGACGGATAAAGTGACACAATATGGTATTGTTCAGGTCAAGACATGGCAGGAAATGACATTGTGAAGGAGTTGGCAGCTTCACGACACCACTGGATTACAGATCAAGAACTCATAAGTATCAATGGTTAGTGTGTTGTCAATTTATACCATTTCAGATTGGCAAATAAAGAGACGATTTAAATAATAGTAGAATGATATGACATTGTTCATAGTTAAGACATTACAGAATATGACATTGTGCTGTAGTGGGTAGGTTCACCACACCACTGGATTACGAATGAAGAACAGAAGCATACATGCAGTGCAAAAGAAGATCACTTGCTCTGTATAGTTTAATTTACATGGTATGAAGAAGGAACTTGGTTGTACAACTGAAAACTTAAATTGAGAAAGGACAAACTTTTGTTTATGAACTACATAATAAACTTTAAACATGCAATTTGATGCAAACACCAAAAATAAACAGCTGTTGCAGTCATGCCTAACCAAATATATACAACAAAGTTTGAAGGCTTGAGATGGACAAACTTACATTATTGGTGAAGACAGGCTCTATAAAGACCTTGTCCATGCTAATGGGGGGGGGGGGCAATTCAAGAAGTTTACCACAGAATCTTCTTCAAAAGCATTGCCTTTATTCTACATTTTGTTAAGAGTAAATATAGATGAGATAATATACGAAAAATGGAGAATATTTAAGATAAGATGAAGAGTAATCCTACATAACCAAGTAGCTATAAATGTAAGTGCAGCGATACAGGCAAAAGGTACAGCCAAGAGCAATGCACAGCTAAACTTCTACAGTACCAACCTTATGGTAAGAGTAAATATAGATCTGATGTGTAGAAAATGGAGGGCAAAGGAAAATAAGCTGCAGAGTGATGGTACATGAACAACTACCTGTCATTATAAGTACACTGATAACGGACATCATGTACTTACAAGAACAATGCAGAGCTAAAAAAACATTGGCATTGGATATATTCTACACTAATGTAACCATTCATACGGATCAGATAATTTGGAGCGAACAATTGATAAGCAAGCTATCATGCATACTGCTATCACATAATGAACCAGGTATGTATGCAAGTACAGTGATACAGGACAACAGGTACTAACAAGAGCAAAGCAGTGGGCAACATATTTGCGATATCCTGTCGTTCTTGTCAAACCAGAATTCTTCTTCGAGCAGATTTCCTGCAAAAAAGATCCGTAAGGCACATGCGGAAAAGTAGAAGTTCAAATTGTCATGTGATTTCATAGACAGTACCTCATCCTGGGAACAAGACTAGTGCATAACAAGGTTTTTCCATTCAATGTCTTCTAAATTTAGCACAGGAGAATTCACCGGAAATTCGTTTATAGACTTGCCGTCAAAGTGTGATTTCCTCAGGTAACACCGATACTGCTGCAATGCTTCCTTGAAAAGTACAAGCAAGCTTTTCTTGTCATGACTATCCAGATTGACCCTCGCCTAGTTACAACAATGTAATGTAAATCATTGATGTGTTCAATCAGCAGAAAACAGGAAAATAATAACCATGAATAATAGCACTTACACGTAAGTTGGATAGGAAGATGTGAAAATGGTGTTTGTCTTCACAATAATCTTCCCATGATGGGAATATATGCACGTAGTCCCTAACAACATTGAAAGCATTGTCTTTTAAATTGGGAATAAATGGAATGGGATTCCAATCTGCATGAATTGGCCGTCTCTGCAGTTGGGATAGGTCTTCGGCCGGTGGACTTGATGTACTTTTTGCTGGAGTGGGATCTTTCTGTGGTACAGCTGGTGCTATGGCAAATGAAATCGGTATACCTTTTGCTGGAGTGCAGGTCCTGTGTGGTGGGGCTAGTGGTGTGGCCAGTGAAGTATGGGTATAGTCTGCTGGAGATGGTCCTACGTTTTGTGTCACTACTTGTACAACCAATATAAGTGGGGTGTTGTCTGGTTTCTCCGGCACCACCACGTTTTTCAAGGACTTTGCTGGTGCTCCTTCAGGTTCGGCAATCACCCTCTTCCTTTTTGATGTCTGGTGCACAAGAACATCATTTGAGTGGAAAAACATGGTATGATGACAGATGGAATATGTATTGATAATGGATGGCCATGGCATCTCGACATATATGATGAGTAAACTAAGCAGATGGCGGTGCAACAAAGTAGAAGAAATGCAAGACAACATATGCAAGATACCCGCAATCAATAAAACATTGCCAAATTAGAACAGGCACCTTGATGGGTGAACAGGACAGGCCATCTGCCTTTGACTCCTCGAGGTTAGAATAGTCATTAGGATCATATTCTGAACAAGAATCAACAGGTGGGGAGCGTATGAGTTTCATTGCATCCAGAATGGCACTCAATGCCTTGGTGCCAATTTTGTAAGTCATCGCAGTGTTTAGCTTCAAGAGTGGACTGCTGCTAGTGCGACACAAAGCAGCTATGCATATCATAGTGTAGATATAACGGGAAAACCTTAAGCATCAGAGTAAAATCAGCAAAGTGGAACTTGCTAGAATATATGTGCTAGTATTGCCGGTACGACTAGAAAGGCTTCGGATACCAGCTCTCTTCAAGTGAAGGTGCGGTACTGTTAATATCAGTGTAACTCTCAAAGGCGACATAGCTCCCCGCATTTCCTTGCTATTCTTATAGGATTCAAGTGTGCAGGCCACTACAAATCCTATTCCTATGTTTACAAGATCCTACGAATCAAAGAGGCTCAAAGTGTCCATCAGAACCGACCATATAGACCTCTACACTGCAAATGTCCCTGCTTATCTTCAGTACAAGGAACATACTGTAC
This sequence comes from Triticum aestivum, assembly GCF_018294505.1. NCBI lineage: Eukaryota > Viridiplantae > Streptophyta > Magnoliopsida > Poales > Poaceae > Triticum > Triticum aestivum. The sequence goes on from NC_057812.1 coordinate 269,996,635, forward strand.
TACAATCATACTCCCTCCATTCCAAAATATAAGTCTTGGTAGAGATTTCCACTATGGATCACATACAGATGTATCAAGATACATTTTAGAGTGTAGATTCACTCATTTTGCTCCATATGTAGTCCATGGTGGAATCTATACAAAGACTTGTATTAAGGAACGGAGAGAGTACATGTTAAAGAAGAACGGAAGAGGAACATGGTAAAGAAGAAGAAGAAGAAGATTTTGGATAATAAAATGTTGGTTGCGCAGTGCCCACACATGATGAACCAGAGCGCATTAAGAATGCAACTCCCAGCTGTCTCTCGACCATTTCAGGCGGTTGGATGAATATCCTACGTCTCCTAACCCTTCATCTTCCTCGTCTCTGATTCTTCCCATACAGAACACCGCACGGGCCGCCAGCCGGACCACTGGCCCCTACCGCCTCTGTTCCTCCGCCACCCCCACCCCCGCCCCAACCCCACCCGCGTTGAGTTTTCTACGTTCGGCGAGGCCCCACAACCACCCAAGCCCCTTCGATCGCACCGGCGAACTCCGGCGAGCTCTGAAAAATCGACTGACCCAATTTTCAAATTTAGTCTACTGTGATTTAACTAGTGTGGAATATAAAAGGGGAAAACCATAAGCATTGGGAGAATAGTGTTGAGCGTGCCATGGCGGATCTGAAGGTGCAAACCGGACAAAGGCAACTTCGCAACCAAGATAAGAAATCAGAGTAAAGCAGTGGCAATCTATTTTCTTGCTGTGATAAATAAGTTGAGTGGATACGAAAGAGTACCGCCTCTGGTGTGTCAGCGTGTACGCATCTGCTGAGAATTTGACAGTGTTGCAGTAGCGATGGCTGTCGGCGGCGTGGAAGCAGATCTAGGAGGTTAGATGGTGGCGGCGGGGCGCGGTGGACGAGACGATCTAGGAGGTCGATCTCTTGTAATGGACGGTGGCGTCGGGGTATCAGCTCCGGCATGGTGGAGGAGGACGGCGGTGGATGGGGCGGCGGACGGCGGCGGACGGAGGAGGGTGTTTTGGCGCCCACGGAGTATGAATGGGGAAAAGGGAGGTAGAGAGGAAGGGGGAACCATGTATTCAGGGCGCGCTTGTCTCAAATGCGAGGAAATTTACAAACTTAGCCCCCGTTTCAAATTTCTACTACATCACAGCAACATTAGTCGGTTGGGGATAGGACGGTAATCTCGCATACACTGAATATTTGCCGATGAGAGTTTGTTTTTGGCGCCCATCGTGTATGAATATGAATCGGGGAGGGAGTCGATTTCGGCCGAGGACACATTGTGTTTTGGCGCCCACCGTGTATGAATCCGGGTGAGAGGCAATTACGTCACATTTGGGTGAAATTACAAACCTACCCCTATCGAAACCTATAGAAATCCAGCAGATAGGCTTTGCGTGGCAGGGATAGGCAGTAGTGATTTCCATCTCGCAGATTTTGGTTTCGGGCGGTTACTGCGACTTTCCCCGCTTCGTTCAAAATTTGCAGAGTGCACATTTACCATGCCAACTCAATTCGAATCTCGTTTGTATTCTATTTTTTCGGGCGGGACCCATTTTCAATTGGAATTACATTCTATATACATCATTTTTATATATACTTTCAAAAGCACAACAAAGAATTCTGCTCCTTTATATGTATAATATGATTTACAAATACGACGATCTCGAAATCTTAAGGTTGAAATCGAAATTTTTTAACCAAATTATGTTCTACTAAAATGTATGGATCAGTAATATCTACATATTAAATAACATAGATGTGCATGAATTCATATGAGTATGCATGTTTGATAGATCAATTTTGGTTCGAGTATGGATTACATGTATCTGATACGTCTCCAACGTATCTACTTCTCCAAACACTTTTGCCCTTGTTTTGGACTCTAACTTGCATGATTTGAATGGAACTAACCCGGACTGATGTTGTTTTCAGCAGAATTACCATGGTGTTACTTATGTGCAGGAGCAAACGTTCTCGAAATGACCTGAAACTTCACGGAGACACTTTTCGGAAAATAAGAAAAATACCTGCCAAAGATGAAGGCCAGGGGGGCCACCGTCTTGCCACTATGTTCTGAGATTGATGTTGCTATGACTTTGCTATGCTTAATTCTTGTCACTAGGGCCCGAGTGCCATGATTCCAGATCTGAACCTATTATGTTTACATCAATATATGAGTGTTCTTGATCGTATCTTGCAAGTCTATAGTCACCTATTATGTGTTATGATCTGTTAACCCCGAAGTGACAATAATCGGGATACTTACCAGTGATGACCGTAGTTTGAGGAGTCCATGTATTCACTATGTGTTAATGCTTTGTTCCGGTTCTCTATTAAAAGGAGGCCTTAATATCCCTTAGTTTCCTTAAGGACCCCGCTACCACGGGAGGGTAGGACAAAAGATGTCGTCCAAGTTCTTTTCCATAAGCACGTATGACTATATTCGGAATACATGCCTACATTATATCAATGAACTAGAGCTAGTTCTGTGTCACCTAGGTTATGACTGTTACATGATCAACCGCATCCGGCATAATTCTCCATCACCGATCCATTGCCTACGAGCTTTCCATATATTGTTCTTCGCTTATTTACTTTTCCATTCCTATTGCTATCATCACTACAAAATACCAAAAATATTACTTTTACTACTCTTACCTTTTGCTATCGTTATCACCACTATCATATTACTTTGCTACTAAACACTTTGCTGTAGATATTAAGTTTCCAGGTGTGGTTGAATTGACAACTCAGCTGCTAATACTTGAGAATATTATTTGGCTCCCCTTGTGTCAAATCAATAAATTTGGGTTGAATGCTCTACCCTCGAAAACTGTTACGGTCCCCTATACTTGTGGGTTATCAAGACTATTTTCTGGCGCCGTTGCCGGGGAGCATAGCTCTATTCTTTGAGTCACTTGGGATATATATCTTCTTATCATTATGAAGAACTTGAGAGATCCAAAAACCAAGATCTATCCCTCAACTACGAGGGGGGGTAAGGAACTGCCATCTAGCTCTGCACTTGATTCACCTTCTGTTTTGAGTAAGCTTGCGACACCTACACCTGCTTCTGCTATTCATTCTGATATGTCGCATGTTATTGATGATGCCACTTCTGCTATGCATGATACTTATGATGAAACTACCTCTATGCCTGATACTACTATGCCACTTAGTGCTTTTCTTGATGAACAACTTGCTAGGGCTAGAGAGATAGAAAATATTGAATCTGATGATACTGATGAAAGTGATGATGAAGAACCACTTGCCATTCCTAAGGGTTATGTTTTTGATCAAGATGCTTCTTTATCTATTTTAGCTTGCAGAAATAAAACTGAACTTAAAAAATTAATAGATAAATGGAGTAAGCAATCTCTAAATGCTAGAATGAAACCTGACCCTGCTTTTGCTACTTCACCTATCTTTGTTACTGATAAGGATTATGAATTCTCTGTTGATCCTGATATAATTACTTTGGTTGAATCTGATCCTTTTCATGGTTATGAATCTGAAACTGTTGTGGCACATCTTACTAAACTGAATGATATAGCTACCATGTTCACTAAAGATGAGAGAACTCGCTACTTTTATATCCTTAAAATATTTTTGTTCTCATTAAAGGGTGATGCTAAGATATGGTTTAATTCTCTTGATCCTGGTTGTGTGCGTAGTCCCCAGGATATGATTTATTACTTCTCTGCTAAATATTTCCCTGCTCATAAGAAACAAGCTGCTTTAAGGGATATATATGTAATTTTGTGCAAATTGAAGAAGAGAGTCTCCCACAAGCTTGGGGGAGGCTTCTCCAATTACTTAATGCTTTGCCTGATCATCCTCTTAAGAAAAATGAAATACTTGATATCTTTTATAATGGAATAACTGATGCCTCCAGAGATTACCTGTATAGTTGTGTTGGTTCTGTTTTTAGGGAAAGAACACCGGATGAAGCTGAAATTCTATTGAATAATATGTTGACAAATGAAAATAATTGGACACCTCCAGAGCCAATTCCTGAGCCTATTCCTAAACCAACTCCGAAGAAGAGGGGTATTCTATTTCTCAGTCCTGAAGATATGCAAGAGGCAAAGAAATCTATGAAAGAAAAAGGTATTAAAGCTGAAGGTGTTAAGGCCCTGTTTGGTCCGGCTGTGGATTTCTAAAAGAAGCTGTAAAAAACTGCTATGGAAAAATAGATGTGGAAAATCTGATGTGAAAAAGATGTAGGCCATTTGGCAAACCAGCTGATACAGCTTTTTCAGATTTTGGCCCGCAGCGGAATCAGATTTTGTAAAGCACTTCCTAGGCTACTTCCGCTTTTGGTTCAGATTTTGGCAGCGGATTTCTGGAATCGGATTCTGCTGGGTTCGCCCTTTGGTCTAGATTCGGCTGCGCGGGAGCGGAATCCGTCGATAAAAGCTGAACCAAACATGGCCTAAGAATTTACCTCCTATTGAAGAAATACATGGTCTTAATTTACCGCCTGTTGAAGAAACATATAGTCCAAATCCTTTACCTATTGAAGAAACTCATGGTCTTGATAACCTGACATGGGTAGTAAAGGTAAATTCTCTCTATAGATATGATAAAGCTATAATCCCATTTACTAAAATTGCTAGCCCATGCTTAGATGAGTTTGATAAATTTATGGCTAAACAAGAAGACTTTAATGCTTATTTTGGTAGACAATTAATATACAATTCAAATATGCTTGGACACTTGGGTGATTATATGGCTAATGTCAAAGGTGAACTTAAACTTATTAGTAAACATGCTTCGATGGTTACCACTCAAGTAGAACAAGTACTTAAAGCTCAAAATGATTTGCTCAATGAATTGAATAGTAAAGATAATGATTATGCTGGTAGAGTGGCTACTAGAACTGGTAGAATGACTCAAGAACCTTTGTATCCTGAAGGCCAACCTAAGAGAATTGAGCAAGATTCTTAGAGAAATAATGTAGATGCACCTAGTCCTTCTAAAAGGAAGAAAAAGAAAAATGATAGGACTTTTCATGCTCCTAGTGATCCTATTGTTGAAACACCTGAGAATCCAAATGATATTTCTATTTCTGATGCTGAAACACAACCTGGTAATGAAACTGAAACTAGTGATAATGTTAATAATGATGTTCATGATGATGCTCCACCTAGTAATGGTAATGATATAGAAATTGAACCTGTTGTTGATCTTGATAACCCACAATCAAAGAATCAACGTTATGATAAGAAAGACTTCGTTTCTAGGAAACATGGTAAAGAAAGAGAACCATGGGTTCAGAAACCCATGCCTTTTCCTCCCAAACCATCTAAGAAAAAAGATGATGAGGATTTTGAGCGCTTTGCTGAAATGATTAGACCTATCTTTTTGCGTATGCTATTAACTGATATGCTCAAAACCAATCCTTATGCGAAGTACATGAAAGATATTATTACAAATAAAAGAAAGATACTGAAAGCTGAAATTTCCACCATGCTTGCTAATTATACTTTTAAGGGTGGAATACCAAAGAAACTTGGAGATCCGGGAGTACCCACTATACCATGCTCCATTAAAAGAAACTATGTGAAAACTGCTTTATGTGATCTTGGAGCCGGTGTTAGTGTTATGCCTCTCTCTTTATATCGTAGACTTGATTTGAATAAGTTGACACCTACTGAAATATCTTTGCAAATGGCTGATAAATCAACGGTTATACCTGTCGGTATTTGTGAGGATGTGCCTGTTGTAGTTGCAAATGTTACTATTTTAACGGACTTTGTTATTCTTGATATTCCCGAGGACGATAGTATGTCTATTATTCTTGGAAGACCCTTTTTGAATACTGCAGGGGCTGTTATTAATTGCACTAAAGGCAATGTCACTTCTCATGTTAATGGTAATGAGCATATGGTACACTTTCCGAGGAAACAACCTCAAGTTCATAGTATCAACTCTATTGGAAAAATTCCATCGATTATATTTGGAGGTTTTGAATTTCCTCTTCATACTATCAAGAAGTAATATGATATTCTTATTACTGGGGGGTGTGCATATCCCCGTTGAGGTAACATAGTGTTAATCGAAATTTCTCCGGTTCCATGTTATTCGAATGAGTTCGTTAACAAGACTTGATCAACCTTGTTAGTGGATTCCTTTTGATGATCATGAGATGGATGACACTAGAAGGCACAACCTTCTATACCCCACTTTTACTTTCTGTTATTTATATTAAGTAAAATAAAAATAAATATTTTTTTGTCTGTTATCAGATTATCCGTGCAATATAAAAATACCTCAAAAATAAAAGTTCTCCAAATGCCCTGAAAATTAAATATGATTTTTTCTAGAATATTTGAGGGTTTATGGAACAAAGATCACACCAGGGGGCAACCACCTTGCCACCAGGGTGGAGGGCATGCCCACCCCTCTAGGGTGCGCCCCCTGCCTCGTGGGCCCACGGTGGCCCTCCTCCACTTATTCCTGCACCCACACACTTCATATTCCTCCCACAAACACGAATATCCAGCTCAAGCACGAGTTCTAGCTCATCTTGCTGCCATTTTCGATCTCCTTGCTCAAAGCACCTCTCACAAAACTGCTAGGGGAGATTGTTCCTTGGTACGTGACTCCTCCATTGGTCCAATTAGTTTTTGTTCTAGTGTTTTATTCATTGCAAATTTGTGTTGCTTAGGTGACCCTGTTCTTGAGCTTGCATGTCAAAATTATATGGTCAAAAGTAGCTTTGATGCATGATATAGGCCCTAGGCACTTGTAGGAGTAGTTGCTATCAATATTATTGAGTTTGGTTTACTTTTATTTTGAAGTTACTAAAAATTTCAGAATTTTTCAGAAAATGATGAGGAGACTATTAAGGAGCTCATCGAGCCAAAGCTCGAAGGAAAAGGCACCAAAGCCAAAGTATAATCTGCCTCGCACCACAAAGGTTCGGGCGTGTGAATGGCCTTTCGAGGATTTCTTAAGAGCAGCCGGGATTTATGAAGATTTTCATGAATTGGCTTAGACTGCAGGCCTTACCGTGTTCCTCCACGACCAATGCGATCAGTATCTCTTGCTCACAAATACCTTTGTGCAAAACTTTCATTTTCATTCTAGGAACTCACCACCTACGGTGGAGTTTCATTTATATGATGAGCACAAGGAGATGTCACTTTATGATTTTTGTCGGATTTGTTTAGTCCCTTTTGAGGGCAATACAGAAGAACCACATCGTGATGATGTGGAGAGATTTATTGACACTATCACTGTAGGGGAAACAAGGAAGGTTTCCGATGCACGAATCACTAGCATTCACTTTCCTGTTTTGTGTTATTTTGCATTATTTGCTAGTCGTTGCTTAATTGGTCATGGAAACTATGGAAACCTGAGTATCCCTGATATTATTATTTTGCACCACGGTTTATATGGTGATAACTCTTTTAGTATGGGCGACATTATTGCCAAACGGTTAAGTCTGAATCGTACCAAGGGCCCCATCTTTGGAGGCATCTATGCTACACGCCTAGCTGCACATTTTAACATACCTATTAGGCATGCTAAGAAGGAAGAAAAAGTGCTGCCTCGTGTTTATCTAGATTATAAAAGTATGGTGGTGCATGATTTTATTGTTAAGAATAGGGAAGGAGAGCTTAAATATCAATTGTTCTTTAATAAACATCATCCTGAGACTATTACCTTGCCTGCTCCTTCTTTGTTTGATTTGACTATAGGCACGTACCTTGTTCCGTTGACGGCTAACCACACCTACCGGAACCCTGCACCAGCCGAGGAGCCAGAGCCGGAACCACAATTTGATCCTTCAAGACAGTCTAATTAACAATGGGATCCGGAGATGATTGTTAGCCAGTGGCAATCGGAGCCTTCTTCTTCCTCATCGCAGTACGACCCCAACTATTATTATGGATATCCGCCAGGCCAGCCGTGGCCATAGACCAACTTAGACCAAAAGCCTAAGCTTGGGGGAGTACGTATTTCCCACTGACATTACATTTATGTTCACACACTCATTGCTAGATGTCGGTGCTCATACTTTTTCTTTGTATCATCCATGCTAGTTTATTTTCCTTTTTATGCTTTCTTCTTGTGTGTTTAATAAACCTTATGAAAAACCAAATAAATTAGTTGTAGCTTTTAATTAGTTTACTTTCCATGCTTGTAGTAGTAATTAAAAAGAAAACCCAAAAATATTTCATGTTCTTCTTTTGCTTGTTGGGAGCTTTCCTGTGTAAATAGTTTTATTTCTTTTCTTTGGGGGTCGATAGGAGAAGACCATTATTAAATTGTTGAAGTGGCTCTTATATGCATTATTATTGATCTGACAAAAGAGCCCATATTGCCTTGTCTTCTCCTGTTTATTGAATGCCTGCAGATTCCAGCTTAGTCCAATGCACATGCACTATTATTATTATTATTCACACTATTCAGTCGTGCAAGTGAAGGGCAATTATGATGATATATGATGGACTGGCTGAGATGAGAAAAGCTGGTATGAACTCGACCTCTTTTGTTTTTGTAAATATGATTAGTTCATCGTTCCTGATTCAGCCTATTATGAATAAACATGTTTGCAATGACAACTAGAGATCATAGTTTCTTGTGTCATGCTTGATTAGCTATGAGTTATAATGGTTTACCTTGCGTACCAACATGCTATTAAAATGGTTATGATGTGGTATGATAGGGTGGCATCCTCCTCTGAATGATTTAAGTTTCTTGACTTGGCACATGTTTACGCATGTAGTTGAAACAAAATCAACATAGCCTTCACGATATTTATGTTCATGGTGGATTATATACTCATGCTTGCATTCGGTGTTGATTAATTTTAATGCATGTTCATGACTGTTGTCGCTCTCTAGCTGGTCGCTTCCCAGTATTTTGCTAGCCTTCACCTGTACTAAGCGGGAATACTGCTTGTGCATCCAATCCCTTATACCCCAAAGTTATTCCACATGAGCACTATACCTACCTATATACGGTACCTACCTGCCGTTCCAAGTAAATTTGTATGTGCCAAACTCTAAACCTTCAAATAAATATCCTGTTTTGTATGCTCGAATAGCTCATGTATCAACTAGAGTTGTCCGTATCTTCCATGTTAGGCGGGTTATTCTCAAGAGGAGTGGACTCCGCTCCTCACTCACGAGACAAATGGCTGGTCACCGGGATGCCCAGTCCCATGCTTTATGCAAACTAAATCAAAATAATTGCAAACAAAACTCCCCCTGGGACTCTTGTTAGTTGGAGGCACTCGTTGTTTCGAGCAAGCCATGGATTGATGCTTGTGGTGGAAGGGGGAGTATAGACTTTACCATTCTGTTTGGGAACCGCCTATAATGTGTGTAGCATGGAAGATATCGCCATCTCTTGGTTGTTATGTTGATAATGAAAGTATACCGCCCAAAATATTATTCACCTCTGTTTCAAAACCGAGCTCTGGCACCTCTACAAATCCCTACTTCCCTCTGCGAAGGGCCTATCTATTTACTTTTATGCTGAGTCATCATCCTCTTATTAAAAAGCACCAGTTGGAGAGCACCGCTGTCATTTGCATTCATTACTATTAGTTTACATTGAGTATGACCTGACTGGATCTCTTTTACCATGAATTACAATGTCTAGTTAGTCCTTGGTCTTTAAAGGTGCTCTGCATTTATGTTTTGCGGTCTCAGAAAGGGCTAGCGAGATACCATCCTATTATATCATATTGTGATTGTTTTGAGGAAGTGTTGTCATCCGAGTTTTATTATTATTGCTCGCTAGTTGATTATGCTATTGATATGAGTATACTTGATACCTATGCATTATTGCGAATGTGGTTAGTTATAATCTTTGCTGAAAACTTGAATGCTGGCTTTACATATTTACAACAATAAGAGCAAATTTGTAAAAGTTTTTCTTTATCACTTTCAGTTTGTCAACTGAATTGCTTGAGGACAAGCAAAGGTTTAAGCTTGGGGGAGTTGATACGTCTCCAACGTATCTACTTTTCCAAACACTTTTGCCCTTGTTTTGGACTCTAACTTGCATGATTTGAATGGAACTAACCCGGACTGACGCTGTTTTCAGCAGAATTACCATGGTGTTATTTATGTTAAGGAGCAAACGTTCTCGGAATGACCTAAAACTTCACGGAGACACTTTTCAGAAAATAAGAAAAATACCTGCCAAAGATGAAGACCAGGGGCCCACCGTCTTGCCATGAGGGTGGGGGGCGCGCCTGCCCCCCTAGGGCGGGCCCCCTATTACCTCTCCGACTCCAACTCCACCTCAATATATTGAGTTTCGGGGAGAAAAAAATCAGGGAGAAGAAATCATCACGTTTTACGATAGAGAGCCGTTGCCAAGCCCTAAAACCTCTCGGGAGGGCTGATCTGGAGTCCGTTCGGGGCTCCGGAGAGGGGAATCCGTTGCCATCATCATCATCAACCATCCTCCATCACCAATTTCATGATGCTCACCGCCGTGCGTGAGTAATTCCATCGTAAGCTTACTGGACGGTGATGGGTTGGATGAGATCTACCATGTAATTGAGTTAGTTTTGTTAGGGTTTGATCCCTAGTGTCCACTATGTTCTGAGATTGATGTTGCTATGACTTTGCTATGCTTAATGCTTGTCACTAGGGCCCGAGTGCCATGATTCCAGATCTGAACCTATTATGTTTTCATCAATATATGAGTGTTCTTGAACCTATCTTGCAAGTCTATAGTCACCTATTATGTGTTATGATCCGTTAACCCCGAAGTGACAATAATCGGGATACTTACCGGTGATGACCGTAGTTTGAGGAGTTCATGTATTCACTATGTGTTAATGCTTTGTTCCAGTTCTCTATTAAAAGGAGGCCTTAATATCCCTTAGTTTCCGTAAGGACCCCGCTGCCACGGGAGGGTAGGACAAAAGATGTCATGCAAGTTCTTTTCCATAAGCACGTATGACTATATTCGGAATACATGTCTACATTATATCAATGAACTGGAGCTAGTTCTGTGTCACCCTAGGTTATGACTGTTACATGATGAACCGCATCCGGCATAATTCTCCATCACCGATCCATTGCCTACGAGCTTTCCATATATTGTTCTTCGCTTATTTACTTTTCTGTTGCTATTGCTATCATCACTACAAAATACCAAAAATATTACTTTTACTAATGTTACCTTTTTCTACCGTTATCACCACTATCACATTACTTTGCTACTAAACACTTTGCTGCAGATATTAAATTTCCAGGTGTGGTTGAATTGACAACTCAACTGCTAATACTTGAGAATATTCTTTGGCTCCCCTTGTGTCGAATCAATAAATTTGGGTTGAATACTCTACCCTCGAAAACTGTTGTGATCCCCTATACTTGTGGGTTATCAGTATCATCATCTCAAATTCATGCATGCTCCTTCAGGTAGCTATCACTCTCTTTTCTCCAGCTCACCCGCACGCTCACTTCATGTTTCTCCTATCCTCGCAAACATTGTCTCTCGACTTCTCCCTTGAGAAGTGTCACACTCTCCCTATCATTATACATTACATGGTTTTCATTATCTCTCACGTCTCTACTGTTCTATGGTATCACTCGGTACCTAAGCTTTCTTTTTCACAGCCACACACACAGTCTCCACTCGTCTTTCATTTTGTCTTTCTCTCTATGGGATTCTCTCACACACCCTATATGTCTCTACATATGACTCATACCACTAAAATTACTCTCTCTCTCTCTCCTGTAGACACAACATTTGTTGTGGTCTCCTTTTCGTCTCCATCCCAGACTGACATTATTAATTTGTTTACCAATCAGACAACCCCGAATATCGTCTCCTCTCTCTCTCTCTCTCTCTCTCTCAGACACACACACAACTCCTGCTTCCACTCCCCTTCCCGACTACCGTCTCTCTCTCTCTCACACACACACACACAAAACTCTCGCTTTCGCACCCCGAATCGTATTTCTCTCACAAACATTTATCGACTAGCTAGCCTCTATATAGGTTTATACACCCGCACACTCGTGCTTCCACCATCGCATACATGTCTCTCTCCCGCTCCTTGTATCTATGTAGTTTTTTCTCCCCTTCTTGAGACACGCCCTCTTGATTGTGCACACACACACTATCGCCTCATTTTAAGCTGATACCTATCGCACACACACTCCTTGTGTCTTTGTCACGCATGCACTCCGTCCTCCTCCACTCTCCCTCTCTCTCACACACACATGGGCTTTTTGCAACAACTAGCAAGATGCCCATGTGTTGCACGGAACATCAAGATGCATTTTTATGAGTAGTTTATCTTGTGGGGGAAAAGGATGAACAAGGGAAGGCCTTATTTGCAAATGTGGAGAGGGGTGTGGGTATCTTTTTGCAAAATTGCCATAGTTTCCTTCCTATCCGCCAGATATAGATCGGGCGGCCTATATTGCAGGATGGCAGGCACATGATCATCACCGACAATGCTTTTTATAAGAGTAGGGATAAAAATAGAGTTGGTGATGATGGTGGGCCTGCCATCCTGCAATGTAGGTCGTCAGATTTATATCTGACTGATAGGAAGGAAAATATGGCAATTTACCCGCACTCTTCACCACATTTGCAGATAAGGCCTTCCCTCGTTCATCCTTTTCTCCCACAAGATCTTGATGTTCCGTGCAATGCACGGGCATCTTGCTAGTAAGAGTAGAAAATAGACATATACCACTTCTCGAATCTTGAAACCAACAACATTCCTCCCTTATCTCATCAAAACCGCCAAAGGAATATATTTTGAGTGAAACATAACATATTTTTAGTGATATACGTATTTCAAAACTAGACTTTTTTCTATCAAATCGGTGAATATGTATTAATCTACTTTGATCGTGTGGCAACGCATTGGCACATTGCTAGTAGTTATTATAATTTTTTGGACACGAGACAAATGGTGGAGTACATATACGAAGAGAAGAGGCGCACACACGCAGTCGGCCTCTCGCTATCTCGCACACATGAGTGTTACGTAAAGGCGACGTTAACAAATAAACCCTAAAACTCTAGGTGCACGATTGCTGCATTCGCGGGTACCGGGTACGTGGTAGAGCACCTTTGTAGGAATAGTCAGCTCGCGTGATAATTTGATCCATAGGAGTTAATGGTCGGGACCACAGGTGAACGACTTGGAGCGGTAGTGGCTCGCCAGTTGCCACAGATCGAGTAGCCACATTTAAAATATCATTTTTTAGCGGGGTTAAGCGTTCCGATTTTCAATGGTGCGTTATAAGTAGTAAGTAGTTTTTAGAATGATTGGTATGGAGCGAAAATGGAATTCATAGTACTGCGTACCTCCTTGGCGTATGGTTGTATGGCTTTTTTGCGATGGAGGTTGTATGGGTTTATGTTGCGAGATGTTGAACCTGGTAGTTCTAGGGCAAATACTATGGTTTAGATTTAGATGCTGGTTTTCAGTAATGAAAATGGAAGGGTAAACCCTTCTTTGATTTAAAAAACTACTATCTCCATTCTGGTTTACTAGTGCCCATCGTACTTTGGGTCAAAGTTTGTCCATGAATTTTACTTGTAAAATGTGAATGGAAAACGAGATGCATGCATGAACACTAGTTACTCTAACCCCCTCTAACCCCCCCTCTCTTCTTTAATTCTTTGCCACATCAGCATGTTTGCTATTCCCGTGTGCATGATACTAGCTAAGATACCACCATTGTGGCCAGCCTTAATCATCGCATGCAATAATTTAGTGCACCTTGAAATATGAACATGTGTGGGGCGTGTATGTTTTTAATGACTTGAGACTATACCTTGCGTGACATGCAAGATGACTTATGATGCACCGTTCCCCATACCTGCAGGAAGCCCGTTCGTCTCCAAATATTTTCCTCTCCATGTGTGGAAACAATATGCCTGCCAAACTCTCCTTCTCCCTCCGGCGGTCCCACCACTCCACCCCGTGTGAAAAAATATGCATGCATGACTCTCCTCCCCCCACGCTCGTCCAATCTGTTGTGACCAGCAATATTTCCACCCCTTCGCTCCCCCGTAATTTACTCCAACAAATATTCCCATGTAGCTGTTACTTAACTGCAGGTGCATTGGGTCACTGACATATGGGCCCAACAGTGGTCTGTCCCACATGTCAGTGACGCAACTGGACCTGCAGTTAAGTCTCAGTCCATATCTTATATAGGTGTGCCATTGCTCGCTATAAATACTGCGCCTCCCATGACATCGCTATCTCCTCCCCCTCACATTCACGTTCATCGCTATCTCCTCCCACCTCCCTCTCACGTCGACCACCATGGCATCGCCCCTCCCAAGCCCTAGGAGCCCCTCGCTGCACCGCACGGACAGTCACGCATCACCGTTCCGTTCCTCGCCGCCACTAGTCGAGGAGGACGCGTCGGTGTTCCGCTCCTCGCCGCTACGCGATGCGCCGCCATTCCGTTCCTCGCCGCCACTAGTCGAGGAGGGCGCGTCGGCGTTCCGTTCCTCGCCGCCACTAGTCGAGGAGGACGCGTCGGTGTTCTGCTCCTCGTCGCGACGCGTCGAGGTGGACGCGTCGGCGTTCCCAATCTCCCCAGCACGCGCGCTGGAGGACGCGTCAGCTCCCCGCTACGAGGAGAACGCCACGCCGCCCGCCGAGCCCCCCAGCCTTGAGGAGCTTTGGAAAGAAATGGATGTCGCCTTGTGGGAGGCTTTGCCTCCAGCAGAGTGCGCCAAAATAGAGGCGGAGAAGAAGGCCGAGGAAGAGAAGCACACCGTAGAACAAGCTGCCTGGGAGGCCTATGTCACGTCCAAGAGAGTCCGGCGATTGGCTCTTTGGCAGAAGGCTCGTGCGAGGGCCGTGAGGGTGGCGGAGGACGCCCGTGCCGACGCCCTGAGTGCAGTCGGGCCCATGCGCCTGATCTACGCTTGGCGGCACGTGGACTGGGTGCATGCTTCCAGCAAGGAGGAGTACCTGTTGGCACCGGATCACCACACCGGTGAGATCGCGCTCGCCCGCCGGCAAGCCGCTAATTAGCACCTCGCGAGTTGCGAGGCTGAGGAAGAGGCGTTGTGTCGGCGCGCTAGGAAACGGCCATGCACCAGGGCACTCGTGGCGCGCCGCAAGCGCTCCTGCGAGCGTCGTGGCTTTTAGGAGGAGTATAATTTTTGTTTCGTAAGGTGATCTCATTAGTTTTGGGACGCAAATGATAAATCCCGAACGTTCAGGAATTTTTAGTGTCCTTAATTAAGTATGTAAAAGGGAAAGTTTGGAAACCTTGTGTATTCGTACACATTTTGCAAGTACGTGCATATAGCACAAACTTTACTATATACTATCGCACTACACGTCTCTCTCGATATATGCTTGCAGACTGTACTACTCCCTCCGTCCAGGTCAATAAGTCATCTTTGGTTGTGCACCGTGACCAAGAAGGAGGGAAGACTTATACACCTAGACGGAGGGAGTACTACTATTACTTATGTACGTGCAAATGCACGTTTTAACATTACGATGCAGTTTTTGTAAAAGTAGAAAAAACAGCACTAGTCAAGCTTGTGAAACGATTCAATGCAAAACAAATGCAAAAATGCTCGTTTGATTGTTTACTTTTAGCTTCCTTCTCTGTGGTTATTTCTCCGTCGTACTTTGTACGGAGTATCTCATTGGTTGTAAAGGCATGCAAATTCCCAAACCGCTTCCTACACCCTGTATCAAATTTTTTGCCTAACAAGTTGTGCCGTGCAATTGGAATTCCAACTTGAGTACTACTAGTAGTAGGAGTACCAGGGGCCAGTTCTTTTAGGCTTATAGATTAGTAATCCCATAACTCCTCCTCTGTCCTGGTTTATTGGTCCCCATTGTAATCTGTGTCAAATTTTGATCATAAATTTAACTAATGAAATGTTAGTGCATGTCACATGCACTACTCCATCCGTCTAGGTGAGTAAGTCATCTTAGAGCAAGGTTAATAGTAAAGCCTGCTGCCGGCTCTATAGTAGAGCCATGTCACCTATAGCCTGTATTTGAAAAAGTTCATATAGTAGAATGGCTGTAGTGTTGGCTATACATTTAATGCATGCATGCTATGCTAGGCAAAGGAAAGTGACAAGATTGGCTGGGGGGAGTTGAACGCCGGCCATAGCGCTCGCATGGGCTGCATGCAGGCTCCTTTTCCTCGTTGCTTGTGCTATTGCCCGGCGACTCACGAAGCGCCCACTTGGTCCTTTCTTCTCACTTGTCTCTCCTCCAGCTATGATTTTGCTGATGTGGAAGATGCTATAGCCTGCTGACTAGTCTCTATTGTACTTGCTCTTAGGTTGTGCACCGTGACCAAGGAGGAGGAGAAAACGAGAAAGGTTAATGTTTATTTGCTAATTAATAGTATTGCATGCAATGAACTAACCACTGCATGTCGTGTTTGATATCTCAAGTCATTAAAAGCATGCACACTCTTTATCTCTTATTGGTTGATATGTCAAGAAACAAGAAATGAGGTAGAAGTTAATGCACCACGCCTAAGTGTTTTGGGATTATTTGGTTTTCGTAAGATGACTTACACACCTAGACGGAGGGATTACAATGGTGAGGAATAAACCAGTTAAATCTTTGGTCAAAATTTAGCACAAATTACAATGGTGAGGAATAAACCAGGATGGAGTAGTAGTTTACAAGCCTAAATAAATGAGTGAGGCGCCTTATTGTTACTCTCCACTGTGACTAGTCTTGTGGGAAAAGCTAGGGAAGCCAACAAAAGAACTGGCCCTAGGAGTAGTAGCTAGGGATCGAGTGTGTGAGATGAACCGGAGAAACTAAATGCAGAGAGATGAAATGCAAAAAAGATGGAGGGATGTGATGGTTGCTTGTCCGTTTATTTTACCAGGCCACTTATTACTGGGAGTGGTTGGGTTTTGTGATATGACGGCTTTACTGCCGCGCCATGAGCAGGGTGAGAGGTGAGACTCCCGTGCAGCGCCGCCCTCTACACTTGTACTACATCGGTCATGGTTTATTAGTCCCCCATTGAATTTGACTGAAGATTTAACTGACAAAATGTTAGTGCATGTCAACAAAAACTATATCGTTGGATTCGTATTTGAACATAGTTTTGAATGATATAATTTTAGGTGACATGCATCAGCATTTATCGTACTATATATAATGTTAGTTCAATTTTTGGTCGTACTAATCTATAGTAGTAAGGTGCCCGTGCGTTGCACCGAAGAGTGAAATGCATTGATTGGGGAGTTGTTTATTTTGACAAAGGATGTGGGGGTCATCTCATGTGTAACGGGTATCGATAGGTTTCTTCGGATATTATTTCATCTCTAGAGCTCACAAACATCCGGGTGAAATAGATAAAAAGGTATCTTTTGCAAACAAAAGCGTTCAACTGTTCAACCTGCATCCAAAACTTGTGAAGAAATAACACTTATTGTGCTTGGCAAGAAATGATCTTTTCTATACTATCTATACTACTACTACTATATAGTATACGAGTCTTGGATTGCACCTAGAGCATCAATCCTAGCCACTCATCTGCTAAATCTAACGGCTGATATTGGAGGGATTCGCAGTGAACAGTGCCTGCAGCTGAATCTACTTGGTTCTGGAACCATCACTGCACCGTGTCATACCTTCCTGAAAATAAGACCTATGCCTCCTCTACTATGCTGCAATTGTCAGGTTGTGATGAGTAAAAAAAGAGTTGGTTGTGAGTCGATGTGAGATGGTCTGGAGGAGAAACTAAAGTTGAAGTAAACAATTTGTGGGTTCCACCATGTACTTTTTTTATATTCTTTGAAAATTTCTGGATGACCGCAGGCAGTAGTTGCATTTTGTACTACCAATTAGTAAATTTCCATACTCTATTTCGTGTGCATCAACAATATTTTTTTTGCTCAGAATTCATTTTTCAAAGTATTTTTTGGGTGGAATCACACCATACTGTTAAGACGTGCATTGCACGTGCATACACACTAGTAAGAATTAGTTTTTGGGTATCGGTTGTTATACATGTTGGCTACACATGACATGGCACTTTCTTATAGTCAACAGTTGGCTATACTATTAAGTAATATTAACCATGCCCTTATACACCTAGACGGAGGGATTAAATCAGGATGACTTGCAAGCGGTCAGAGGAGATGTAAGAAATGGTTCATCATAAGTCTTTCACCAGTACTGTAGTAAAAATTCATACATGGAAGATTCTAGAATAAACCATAAACGGATACACTTTTATTCATGCACGATACTCCAATAGAGCAAGATCTTGCATGGAAGTCTCCACATGCTTAGACAGCGGATTACATTGAGCGAAGACTAATGATCAACATTTAACTTGATAATGCGTATGTCCAGGTGAACCTCCTTGGAGTCCCCGTGCACCGCGTCGGCGGGTAAAGGATGCCATGGGTTTTCCAAGTCCACATTGGCGGGATAGTCCCAGCTCCCCAGAGTCCAAGTCCGTTCGATGAGGCCGGTGTCGCCGCCCACGCGACCCGGAGGGGTAGTAACACTGACCACGCACCCATACATCGGCCTCGTGTCAGTGTCAGCGTCAGCGGCGTCGCCCCTGACGCACATTACAGAGACGGGGAGGCGGCCTGCGCGGGCCTCGCCAGTGCCCACGATCAAGAGGAAGACGCTGTCGTCCTCCTCCGAGACTAGCATGCGGCGGTGATCCTCCAGCGACTCTGGCATGGTGAACGGATAGCACGTCTCGTACCTGATGTTCTCCGCCAAGGGCCAGCAGTGACTGTTGCACGCATCCATGAGGTGATGCACCATGTCCGCCGGCGAGCCACAAAACGGCATCGGGCACTCATAGAAGTGGACGAAGGCCTCCTTGGAGGCATCGACCAGGCCGTCCATGAAACGGGAGTGGTTGTAGGGGACGTTGCGCCAGTTGAATATATGAGCAAGTTACTACGAGACTTAATCCGAATAAGCACAAAATAAATCATGACAGCTATAACAGAGATGAAACTAATCATGTGGACTAGCATAGTAGTAGGATACAGAGTAGAAACATGAATTCTACCACAATTTCAAACTGGAAGGACAGAAACACATACGGTGCAACGGGAGCAGCACCGTTGGCGTTGAGGTTGTCGCCCATGTCCAAATACCACATAGACACGGGCCCTGTTTGGATACTCTAACTCAGTTAGAGGTTAGAGTTAGATTCTAACCTTGAACTAGCTCTGAACTAACTCTAACCAAAATGATGTTTGGATGGCAGGGTTAGATGGAGCGTAGATACGGCGAGGCGCCTTCATGGGCGGTGCGAGAGGGAGGGAGGAAGAGGACGAGACGCCTTCATGGTCTTTGAGCACGGTTCGTAGTCGTTCCACGCTTGGGCATTGAAGTTTGTAACTATTTTAGATTAGAATATACTACTCCTCCGGTGCTAGTAGTAGAGCAGAGTCCTACTCTACTACTCTACTGAAGCAAGTTAGGGCATAGCACTGTAGGGAGTACCAGTACTGTGATCACTCAAGCAAGTTGTCTGGCATCGACATGACCCTACGCTGCTGGTATGTGTCTCGTAAGTCAAGCGGCATGCTGTAGTCATCATCACCTGTCCACTTCCCGCAGCACATATTCGCTTCTCCATCTTTATCCGCACATAATCTCGTCCAATCTTCCATCCCCGCTAAGGCGCCTCCCCCCTCGTCCGAAACCCAAGCACTAACAATGGCAGAACCGAGCAGCGTCCGCTGAAAGAGTGGCTGGAATTTGCTCCCCACAGAGGTAATCAAGCTTATTGTTTCGCGTGTGGACAATCGCAAGGATCATGATGGCAGTGTGGTTTCGTTCATCAGGCAAAACTGTGTGTACACAGCGTACCATGCGTCTCTGCATGCACCATACCTTGATATGTGCTGCCACGCTCTGCAACCCAAAGTAGGAGAGAGGGTCGCAAGTATCAGACTTCGACCTGCTGGCTGGAGTTTCCCCCATCAGGCACCCATCTGGTTCAAGCCGTTAGCCAATCTCCACAGCTTAATAAATAGTAACGTCTAACTGAGTCAGTTAGTTAGATGCGTACACTTGGTGTAGTAGGATCTTTATTTAGTTTGATGCATACACTTGTTCTTTTTTGTAGCCCTTTTGTAATGATGGCTGATGTTTGGTTTGGAAGAGAGAGCTGCGTCTTCACTCTTCTGGCCTGCTTACTGCTTCTGTTGCACCCCCAGCCCTGGTTGTTGCTGCTGCTGTTTTCAATGTACAATCAGTAGTATATTTCGTCTGTTGGTTGAATAAATGTGTTGTTAGAATGACAAACACAATGTTTTGGAAGTCGTTGCACGGTTCGATCCTTTAGTGCCCCGTACCGTACGTAGCGCATACTATTTTTCGTACGGAACACATTTTCCACTTGTTGATAACATGCAACCCACTGATGAAGGCCCAATAGAGAAGCCCATAATTAACTGGAAGGGAGGATCTCACATGAATCTGGCCCAGGTACATGCTCATGGTCCCCTAAACATAAATAAGTAAATAAATAAAGCTAAATGCTCATGCACCAGTTCTTTAGAAAAATAGGTAGCCCAATATTTCTTTTTGAAGAATACCCAAGCTAGGCCTATTTGTTTTCTCCGAATTACTGGGCTGCAAATCTTTCAAGACGAGGAGGGATGCATTCCGGCCTGGCTTAAGAGTATGGTCAATGTCTGTTAAAAGTAATATCAAAAGGGGTTGAAAATTCCAAAAAAATTATAACAAATGGGATATAAGTTTCTTTTTTTTGTTTTTGTTCTTCACTGATATCTTATACGTATTTCATTGGATTTAACATGACATAGTACTAATTTATTTTTAAATTTGTTTTAGTATGGCTATTAATTTTTGGACTAAGAATATTTCGTTCCCCAGCAAAAATTCCATATGAATAAGAAAATGAGTAAAAATTATAAAAAATAATAGCAAATGGGTTGTACACGCCACAGATTTCTAGGCCGACTTGTTTACGCAAGGCTTTATCAGTGAACACACGATTCTAGCAGTAGTGACTGTTGGATGTCCATCCAACGGCCGACGTGCTTCTTCAATCTCTGATATTCCTGCTCCAGTCGCCTAAACTAGCGCCTGCGGGACTACCTGCTCCCTCCTCTTGTGGCCCGGTGTGATGCTGCGCAGGCTTCCCCGGCCCACCCTACTCCCTCCGCTGGCCTAGCCGCACACAATCAACTGCCTCCTTATTACGCGAAAAAAAATATTCCTCCCACTGACATCTGGGGCGCACCGGTTGGGACGCTGACCTGTGGGCCTACTAAGTTGGTGCGTACGCATGGCTTGTCAACTTAGTCAACAAACGATTCTAGCAGCAGTAACCGTTGGATTTGAATCGAACGGTCCTGCTGCTTCTTCAATCGCTGCTCTTCTTGCACCAGTCGTCCAAACCAGCGCCGGGGAGACCGCCTGCTCCTGCCTCCAGTGGCCGGATGTGCTATCGTTGAGGCCTCATCACCCCCTACTACTCCCACCGCTAGCCAGGCCCTGCGGCGATGGCAGCCTCACACCGCAGCCGAACCAGTGAACCCTCGTACTCCTCTCCGTGTGGGCATCCACGGCCGCGTCTTCCCCGGCTCCGCGTCGTCCCCTTCCTAGGCCTCGCCGTCATCCACCGCCTTGGTGCTCTCGGCGCGGCGTGGTTAACGTGGTCAACGACATTCCATCGGAACAGTACTGTATGTGGAGAGGCTGACAGCTGGGTCCACGGCCACAGCCCAGTTTTTTTGTGATTTGCCAAGTAAATCGCTTTGTCAGGCCTGTTGGGCTGCAAATCTTTCAAGACGAGGAGAGATTTCATTCGGCTGGCCGAGAAAATGGCCCATCAGTAATAAGAAATGGGTTGTACATTTTTAAAACACATCAAACCGGCAATTAGTTTCAAATATTTTTTTTTATTATTTCGAGATTTTAAATTACATTAATTTTTATGCGTGGAGAATTTGTTGGATTTTATATTGATATACATTTATTTTTAAAATCAGTTTGAATGTGAGTCGAAATTTCGGGATTAAAAACATTTCGGACCGCACCGAAATATGCAAAATTTCGTATAATGTTTTAACCGTGGCCACAATATGGGCTATAATGCTAACAAAAACAATATGGGCTCCAAAAAAACCTTAATAATTAGCAAATGGGCTGTAAATTATTAGAAATAATGGCAGATGGGTTGTATGCTGTTTTCCACAGATTTGAGGCTTTCCTAAAGAAAGGTTGACGCACAAGTAGTGACTGTTGGATGGCCATCCAACGGCCGTCGTGCTTCTTCAATCTCTGCTCTTCCTGCTCCAGCCGCTCAAACAAGTGCCGGCGGGACTGCCTGCTCCCTCCTCCCCGCGGCCGGCTCTGCTGCCGCGCAGGCCTCACCGCCCCACCGTACTCTCATCGCTGGCCTAGCCATCCCTCTACTCACCCACACCTGCTGTTATTCTCCGGCGACGACAGACGAACCAGTAAATCCTCGTACAGCCGTACTCCCCTCCGCGTGGGAAACAACTGCCGAGTCTTCCCTGCCTCCGTGTCGTTCCCTTCCTAGGCCTCACCGTCGTCCACCGCCCTGGTGCTCTCGGCGTGGCCTGGTCAACATGGTCAACGACCGACATGCATCTGAAGTGGACTGTACGTGGAGAGGCCGACAGCTGGGTCTACGGCCGCATGCAAGGAAATGCCTCCTTATTACGCGCAAAATAATGATTCCTCCACCTGACATCAGGGACCCACCGAAAGGGCCTCTGTATTTCACAGAAAAAACGTTACCGCCGCTGACAGCTCAAACCCACCAGCTATATCTTCGCACGCAAGGAAGTGCCTCCTTATTACGCACAAAAAAATGAATACTCCCCCTATTAGCTGGGACCTAGTATAGTGGCAGGCTGACTTGTGGGCCTACTAAGTTGACGGGGATGGAGGGCTTTGTCAACTTAGTCAATATGCACGATTCTAGCTCCGGTGACCGTACGATGTCCATCCAACGGCCGTAGTGCTTCTTCAACCTCTGGTCTTCTTCCTCCAGCCGCCCAAACCAGCGCCGGTCGTGCCTCGTGCTCCTGCCTCCCGTGGTCGGCTGCGATGCGGCGGAGGCCTCACTGCCCCCTACTACTCCCACCACTGGCCAGACCATCCCTCTACTCACCCACACCCCCTGTTATTCTGCGGCAACGGCATCCTCACACCGTAGTGAACCAGTGAACTCTCGTACTCCTCTACGCGTGGGCATCCACTGCCGCATCTTCCCCGGCTCCGCGTCGTCCCCTTCCTAGGCCTTGCCGTCGTCCACCACCCTGGTGCTCTCGATGCGGCATGGTCAACATGGTCAAGGAACGGCTTCCATCGGACATGGACTGTACGTGGAGAGGCTGACAGCTGGGTCCACCGGCCGCAGCAAGGAAGTGCCTCCTTATTACGTGCAAAATAGTTATTCCTCCACCTGACTGTGGGGACCCACCGGACGGTCCACTGTATTTCATGAAACAAAAACGTTTGCCCCTGACTGCTGGGACCCACCAGCTATATCTTCGCATGCAAGGAAGTGCGTCCGGGCAAAAAAACGATTCGCCCCCCTGACTGCTGGGACCCACCTGCTACATCTTCGCACGCAAGGAAGTGCCTGACAGTCGGGACCCACCTGGTCAAAGCGTATGTAGCGTTGTCATTCTGGTCATGAACGTGTACGTACATATATACTGGTGGATGTAGAGGCGCGCACGTGTTGTAGTAGAGGCGCGTACGTGTCGTAGTAGAGGTGCACACATAGCATGTACGCGTACATACAGCGGCCAGGGTGCAAGAAAGAAAATACGGCCACGTATGTGTACATGGTTGGGTCAGAACAGAGAAACATCACCGTCGTCATGTTCAACGGGAGGCAACGGAATGCGTCGTGTTCATGGGGAGGCAACAGAATGCGTCGTGTTCATCGGGAGGCAACAGAACGCGTGGGAGCCAACCGGCTGGGTCAGAACGGAATGCGTGGTCGTGTTCATCAGGGGGGCTTGGATGGAATAGGCGATGGAAACGAGGCCTGGTGTACCGCAGAATGGAGGAAACGGCCTTGTGTTCGACTGGCCACGTTCGAGACGGGATCCTGTTCATCGGGAGGGGTGTGGCATACTGCAAAACAGACAAAACGGACCTCATATGGTCGAAACGGGGGTCCTGTTGATCGGGAGGGGTGTGGCGTACCGCAAAACGGACGAAACGGACTTGTGTTGGAGCGCTACGGTCGAAACGGGGGTCCTGTTCATCGGGAGGGGTGTGGCGTACCGCAAAACAGGACTCCACGGGATATTGTTCATCTCCACTATCGACCTCCTCCAGCCTCCACGGGCTACCGTCGACCTCCTCCAGCCTCCACGGGCTCCTGTTCATCCAGCCTCCACTGCGCGCTACTCCACCGGCTACTGTTCAACCACCCCTCCACCATCTACTATTCATCCAGCCCTCCACATCACAGGGTCCTATTCAACCACCCCTCCACGGGCACCCCTCCACCGTCTACAGTTCATCCAGCCCTCCACCACACCACGGGGTCCTGTTCATCCAGAGGCAACGCCACCGCTCACTGTTCATCCAAACCCCCCGCAACGCTCACTGTTCATCCCAGAGGCAGCATCGATTAGCTTCAGTTAGCAGCAGTAGTGAAGGAATCGCTCGATCGGGTTCAGTTAACAGCCATCGATCGATTGCTCGGGTTCAGTAACGCGTATCCTACAGTGCAATCGCTCGGGTTCAGTTAGAGCCCAACGCCTCGCTCGGGTTCAGTTAGAGCTAACGCCTCGCACACACGCGCGTACATGTACGAGAGAAACACGCATCGCTTCCCCCCTGACCTCCCACCGTAACCGGGAACTCCCTGAAATTTTCCTCGCCCTCGCTTCTACCATGGTTTTTTCTGTCATGGACGGCCCAAAGAATGTCATGCAGCCGCGTCTCCAGCGCGCCCAGGACGAAAAGCCCATTTTCTGTCATGATTTTTTGTCATAGAAGTAGGAGCCCACCACATCTATGATGATACCGGGTTTTGTCACAATTATCGTCATAGAAGTGTCATATGTATGACAGAAAAAAAATTCGTTCGGCCCAAAATGTCACGGACGTGTCTTTTTTTTTGTAGTGTAAGCTGTTCCCATTCTCATTAAAGGGTGATGCTAAAACATGGTTTAATTCTCTTGATCCTGGTTGTGTGCGTAGTCCCCAGGATATGATTTATTACTTCTCTGCTAAATATTTCCCCGCTCACAAGAAACAAGTTGCCTTAAGGGAAATATATAATTTTGTGCAAATTGAAGAAGAGAGTCTCCAACAAGCTTGGAGAGGCTTCTCCAATTACTTAATGCTTTTCCTGATCATCCTCTTAAGAAATATGAAATACTTGATATCTTTTATAATGGACTAATTGATGCTTCCAGAGACCACCTGGATAGTTGTGCTGGTTGTGTTTTCAGGGAAAGAACTGTTGACCAAGTTGAATTGCTGTTAAATAATATGTTGAGTAATGAAAGTGATTGGACACTTCCTGAACCAACTTCTAAGCCAACTCCGAAGAAAAGGGGTATTCTATTCTCAGTCCTGAAGATATGCAAGAGGCAAAGAAATCTATGAAAGAAAAAGGTATTAAAGCTAAAGATGTTAAGAATTTACCACCTATTGAAGAAATACATGGTCTTGATAACCCGACACAGGTGGTAAAGGTAAATTCTCTCTATAGATTTGATGAAGGTGATATTTCTCGTTGTAAGTCTGCTAGCCAATGCTTAGATGAGTTTGATAATTTTATTGTTAAACAAGAAAACTGCAATGCTTATGTTGGTAGACAATTGAAACGTAATGCTTATATGATTGAACACTTGAGTGACTATATGTCTAGAGTTAAAGGTGAACTTAAACTTATTAGCAAAACATGCTTCTATGGTTACCACTCAAGTAGAACAAGTACTTAAGGATCAGAATGATTTGCTCAATGAACTAAATAATAAGAAAAATGATAATGTTGTTAGAGTTATGACTAGAGGGGGTAAAATGACTCATGAACCTTTGTATCCCGAGGGCCACCCTAAGAGAATTGAGCAAGATTCTCAGAGAACTGATATTGATGCACCTAGTTCTTCTAAGAAGAAGAAAAAGAAAAATGATAGGACTTTGCATGCTTCTAGTGAATTTGTTGCTGACACACTTGAGAATCCCAATGATATTTCTATTTCTGATGCTGAAACACAATCTAGTAATGAACATGAACCTAGTGATAATTTTAATGATGATGTTCATGTTGATGCTCAACCTAGAAATAATAATGATGTAGAGATTGAACCTGCTATTGATCTTGATAACCCACAATCAAAGAATCAACGTTATGATAAGAGAGACTTTGTTGCTAGGAAGCACGGTAAAGAAAGAGAACCATGGGATCAGAACCCATGCCTTTTCCTCCTAAACCATCCAAGAAAAAGGATGATGAGGATTTTGAGCGCTTTGCTAAAATGATTAGACCTATCTTTTTGCGTATGCGTTTGACTGATATGCTTAAAATGAATCCTTATGCTAAGTACATGAAGGATATTGTTACTAATAAAAGAAAGATACTGATACGTCCATTTTGCATCATGCTTTTATATCGATATTTATTGCATTATGGGCTGTTATTACACATTATGCCACAATACTTATGCCTATTGTCTCTTATTTTACAAGGTTCACATAAAGAGGGAGAATGCCGGCAGCTGGGATTCTGGGCTGGAAAAGGAGCAAATATTGGAGACCTATTCTGCACAGCTCCAAAAGTCCTGAAACTTCATGGAAGACGTTTTCAGAATATATAAAAAATACTGAGCGTAAGAAGTTCACCAGGGGGACCACACCCTGCCCACGAGGGTAGGGGGCGCGCCCTACCCCCCTGGGCGCGCCCCCTGCCTGGTGGGCCCCCTGGTGGCCCTCCGATGGCCATCTTCTGCTATATGGAGTCTTTCGATGAGGAAAAAATCATAAGCCATCTTTCCGGACGAGACTCCGCCGCCACGAGGCGGAACCTTGGCGGAACCAATCTAGGGCTCTGTCGGAGCTGTTCTGCCGGGGAAACTTCCCTCCGGGAGGGGGAAATCATTGCCATCGTCATCACCAACGCTCCTCTCATCGGGAGAGGGCAATCTCCATCAACATGTTCACCAGCACCATCTCCTCTCAAAACCCTAGTTCATCTCTTGTATCCAATTCTTGTCTCCAAGTCCGGGATTGGTACCTGTGGGTTGCTAGTAGTGTTAATTACTCCTTGTAGTTGATGCTAGTTGGTTTATTTGGTGGAAGATCATATGTTCCGATCCTATATGCATATTAATACCCCTCTGACTATGAACATGAATATGCTTTGTGAGTAGTTACATTTGTTCCTGAGGACATGGGAGAAGTCTTGCTATTAGTAGTCATGTGAATTTGGTATTCGTTTGATATTTTGATGAGATGTATGTTGTCTCTCCTCTAGTGGTGTTATGTGAACGTCGACTACATGACACTTCACCAATTTTTTGGGCCTAGAGGAAGGCATTGGGAAGTAATAAGTAGATGATGGGTTGCTAGAGTGACAGAAGCTTAAACCCTAGTTTATGCGTTGCTTCGTAAGGGGCTGATTTGGATCCATATGTTTCATGCTATGGTTAGGTTTACCTTAATACTTTTGTTGTAGTTGTGGATGCTTGCAATAGAGGTTAATCATAAGTGGGATGTTTTTCTAAGTAAGGGCAGCACCCAAGCACCGGTCCACCCACATACCAAATTATCAAAGTACCGAACGCGAATCATATGAACGTGATGAAAACTAGCTTGACGATATTCCCATGTGTCCTCGGGAGCGCTTTACATCATATAAGAGTTTGTCCAGGCTTGTCCTTTGCTACAAAAAGGATTGGGCCACCTTGTTGCACTTTATTTACTTTTGTTACTTCTTGCTCGTTACCAGTTATCTTATCACAAAACTATCTGTTACCTATTATTTCAGTGCTTGCAGAAAATACCTTGCTGAAAACCGCTTATCATTTCCTTCTGCTCCTCGTTGGGTTCGACACTCTTACTTATCGAAAGGACTACGATAGATCCCCTATACTTGTGGGTCATCAAGAATCTTTTCTCGCGCCGTTGCCGGGGAGTGAAGCGCCTTTGGTAGGTGGAATTTGGTAAGGAAAAAGTTATATAGTGTGCTGAAATTTACTGTCACTTGTTACTATGGAAAGTAATCCTCTCAGGGGCTTGTTCGGGGTATCCTCACCCCCGACCAGTAGAGCAAAGATTTGCTCCTCAACCTACTGAACCTACTGAAAATGAAAATGTCTGCTTTGAAATTCCTTCGGGTATGATAGAAAAACTGCTAGCTAATCCTTTTGCAGGAGACGGAACAGTGCATCCTGATAAGCACTTAATATATGTGGATGAAGTTTGTGGATTATTTAAGCTTGTAGGTGTACCCGGAGATGTTATTAAGAAGAAGGTCTTCCCTTTATCTTTGAAGGAAGATGCATTGACATGGTATAGGCTATGTGATGATACAGGGTCATGGAACTACAAACGATTGAAATTGGAATTTCATCAGAAGTTTTATCCTATGCATCTTGTTCATCGTGATCGCAATTATATATATAATTTCTAGCCTCGCATAGGAGAAATCATCGCTCAAGCTTGGGGGAGTCTTAAATCAATGTTATATTCATGCCCCAATCATGAGCTCTCAATAGAAATGATTATTCAAAATTTATATGCTCGGCTTTCTGATAACAATTGCACCATGCTCGATACTTCTTGTGTTGGCTCTTTTATGACGAGGACTATTGAATTCAAATGGGATTTATTGGAAAGAATTAAACGCAACTCTGAATATTAGGACCTCGACAAAGGTAAGGAGTCAGGTATGACACCTAAATTTGATTGTGTTAAATCTTTTATGGATACCGATGTTTTCCGTAAATTTAGCACTAAATATGGATTTGACTCTGAGATAGTAGCTGCTTTCTGTGAATCTTTTGCTACTCATGTTGATCTCCCTAGGGAGAAGTGGTTTAAATATCATCCTCCCATAGAAGTAAAAGTAGATGCACCTATTAAAGTTGAAGAAAAGACTGTCACTTATAATGATCCTATTGTTCCTACTGCTTATGTTGAGAAACCACCTTTTCCTGTTAGGATAATGGATCATGCTAAAGCTTCAATTGTGGTTCGTAAAAGCAATATTAGAACTTATACACCTCCTAAGCAAATTAAAGTTGAACCTAATATTGCTATTGTTAAAGATCTCTTGTCTGATAATATTGATGGGCATGTTATTTATTTCTGTGATGAAACTGCTAGAATTGCTAAACCTTGTGCTAAAGATAAACCTAGATCTTTGGTAGGCATGCCTGTTATTTCGGTTAAAATAGGAGAGCATTGTTATCATGGATTATGTGATATGGGTGCCAGTACTAGTGCTATACCTCATGACTTATACAAAGAAATTATGCATGCTATTGCACATGCTGAGATAGAAGATATTGATGTCACAATTAAACTTGCCAATAGATATACTATTTCACCAATGGGAATTGTTAGAGATGTTGAAGTCTTGTGTGGGAAAACTAAATATCCTGCTGATTTTCTTGTTCTTGGCTCCCCACAAGATAGCTTTTGTTCCATTATTTTTGGTAGACCCTTCTTGAACATAGTTAATGCTAAGATAGATTGCAAAAAGGATGTTGTCACTATTGGTTTAGGTGATATGTCTCATGAATTTAATTTCTCTAAATTTCGTAGACAACACTGTGAAGAGGAATTGCCTAGTAAAGATGAAATTATTGGTCTTGCTTCTATTGCCGTACCTCCTAGTGATCCTTTAGAACAATATTTGATAGACCATGAAAATGATATGTTTATGAATGAAAGAAGGGAAATAGATTAAGTATTCTTTATACAGGAACCCATCCTGAAACACAATTTGCCTGTTGAAATCCTAGGGGATCCTCCTTCACCCAAGGGTGATCCCATGTTTGAGCTTAAACCGTTACCTAATAATCTTAAATATGCTTATCTTGATGATAAAAAGATATATCCTGTTATTATTAGCGCTAACCTTTCAGAGCATGAAGAAGAGAGATTATTGAAAACTCTGAAGAAGCACCGTGCTGCTATTGGATATACTCTTGATGATCTAAAGGGCATTAGTCCCACTCTGTGTCAACACAAAATAAATTTGGAGGAAGATGCCAAACCAGTTCATGATCATCAACGATGGCTGAATCCTAAGATGAAGGAAGTGGTACGAAAGGAAATACTAAAGCTTCTTGAGGCAGGTATAATTTATCCCGTTGCTGATAGTCAGTGGGTAAGTCATGTCCATTGCGTCCCTAAGAAGGGAGGTATTACTATTATTCCTAATGATAAAGATGAATTGATTCCGCAAAGAATTATTACAGGTTATAGGATGGTAATTGATTTCCAGAAATTAAATAAAGCTACTAAAAAGATCATTACCCTTTGCCTTTTATCGATCAAATGCTAGAAAGATTATCCAAACATACACATTTTTGCTTTCTAGATGGCTATTCTGGTTTCTCTCAAATACCTATGTCAGCCAATGATCAATCAAAGACTACTTTTACTTGCCCTTTTGGTACTTTTGCTTATAGACGCATGCCTTTTGGTTTATGTAATGCACCTTCTACCTTTCAAAGATGCATGATGGCTATATTCTCTGACTTTTGTGAAAAGATTTGTGAGGTTTTCATGGATGATTTTTCCATCTATGGATCCTCTTTTGATGATTGCTTGAGCAACCTTGACCGAGTTTTGCAGAGATGTGAAGAAATTAATCTTGTCTTGAATTGGGAAAAGTGCCACTTTATGGTTAATGAAGGTATTGTCTTGGGGCATAAAGTTTCTGAAAGAGGTATTGAGGTTGATAAAGCCAAGGTTGATGCTATTGAAAAGATGCCATGTCCCAAGGACATCAAAGGTATAAGAAGTTTCCTAGGTCATGCCGGTTTCTATAGGAGGTTCATTAAGGACTTCTCAAAAATTTCTCGGCCTCTGACTAATTTATTACAAAAAGATATACCATTTGTTTTTTATGATGATTGTGTAGAAGCATTTGAAATACTTAAGAAATCATTGATCTCTGCACCTATTGTTCAGCCACCTGATTGGAATTTACCTTTTGGAATTATGTGTGATGCTAGTGATTATGCTGTAGGTGTTGTTCTAGGGCAAAGAGTTGATAAGAAATTAAATGTTATTCAATATGCTAGTAAAACTCTAGACAATGCTCAAAGAAATTATGCTAATACTGAAAAAGAATTCTTAGCAGTTGTTTTTGCTTGTGATAAGTTCAAACCTTATATTTTTGATTCTAAAGTAACTATTCACACGGATCATGCTGCTATTAAATATCTTATGGAAAATAAAGATGCTAAACCTAGACTTATTAGATGGGTTCTCTTGCTACAAGAATTTGATTTGCATATTATTGATAGGAAGGGAGATGCTCCACCCAGGCCTATTGGTAGACCGCTTGTCAATGCGGGTCCACGTCCTACCTCAGGGATTTGCTTCACATGTGGAGAGCCAGGACACTATGCACGTGACTGCTCTCAAGCCAACTATGCTCCACCCCAGCCCGAGGAGTCTGTTCTTCATGGTAAGCCATCACACAAGATGACCAGTGTCAAGTCAGCTTCCACTGAACGTGGACATGTTCATCACGTCTCAGCTAAAGACGCTCATGATGATCCGGATGTCGTTCTTGGTACACTCCTTGTCAATTGCCATCCAGCATCGGTTCTGTTCGACACTGGGGCATCTCACTCCTTCATTTCTGAAAGCTATGCTAGCTTGCACAACATATCATTTTGTGATATGCCCTCTCCACTAGTCATTCAAACTCCTGGATCCAAATGGAAAACTTCTAATGTAAGCCATGGTAATGAAATCCTTGTTGACAGACTTGTATTCCTTGCATCACTTATAGCCCTCAAGTCTACAGATATTAACATCATCTTGGGTATGGATTGGATGAAAGCTCATTATGCCAAGATTGATTGTTTCACCAGGTCTGCTCAGCTTACACACCCATCTGGCAAGATAGTCACTATCTCCACCAGAGTTGCAAGGCGTCAACTCTATTCTCTTAATGCCAGCCCTCTTCCTGACCTTGAAGATATCCCGATAGTCCGTGACTTTCCGGATGTCTTTCCAGAGGAACTGCCAGGTATTCCACCTGACAGAGATGTAGAGTTTGTCATAGATCTTATCCCCGGAACCACCCCAATTTCTAGGAGACCTTACAAGATGGCACCCTTAGAGCTAGTTGAGCTTAAGAAATAGCTTGATGAATCCTTGCAAAAGGGTTTCATCCGTCCTAGTTCTTCTCCTTGGGCTTGCCCTGTCCTCTTCGTCAAGAAGAAGGATGGTACGGACCGAATGGTTGTAGATTATCGTCCCATTAACTTGGTCATGATAAAGAACAAGTATCCGCTCCCCAGGATCAACGAACTGTATGATCAGCTCGTTGGATCCTCGGTCTTTTCAAAAATGGATTTGAGGTTAGGCTACCACCAAATCAAGATCAAAAATGGGGACATTCCTAAGATGGCTTTTTTCACTCGTTATGGCCAGTACAGTACACCGTCATGTCCTTTGGTCTAACCAATGCTCCAGCTACATTCTCCCGCTTGATGAACTCGATCTTCATGGAGTACTTAGACAAGTTCGTCGTGGTTTACCTCGATGATATCCTTATTTACTCGAAGAACGAGGAAGAGAATGTCGAACATCTTAGACTTGTGTTAGAAAATCTCAGAGAGCACTGCCTTTATGCCAAGTTCTCCAAGTCAGAATTTTGGTTGCCAGAAGTGACCTATCTCGGCCACGTAATCTCTGGTAAGGGCATTGCTGTCAATCCCGAGAGAGTTCAGGCCGTTCTTGATTGGAGTCCGCCTGAAACGGTTAAGCAAGTTTGAAGTTTCCTTGGCCTAGCTAGTTACTGTCGACGCTTTGTTGAAAACTTCTCCAAAGTGGCCAAACCTCTCACGGAACTTCTCAAGAAAGATAAAAAGTTTGAGTGGTCCCCACAATGTGAGTACAACTTTTAGGAACTGAAAAGACGCCTGACTTCTGCTCCCATACTTGTGCCACCAGATTTCATTAAGGACTTTATTATCTATTGTGATGCCTCACGACAGGGACTAGGTTGCATTATTATGCAGGATCGTCATGTGATTGCCTATGCATCCTGACAGTTGCATCCACATGAGGAGAATTATCCTACACATGATCTAGAGCTTGCAGCCATAGTCTATGCACTTAAGACATGGCGACATTACCTTCTTAGTAAGCATTACGAGATTTACACCGATTACCAGAGTCTCAAGTATATCTTCACCCAACCAGATTTGAACCTTAGGCAAAGACCTTGGTTGGAGTTGATCTCAGATTACGACTTAGGGATTACCTACACCCCAGGCAAAGCCAATGTCATGGCTGATGCACTAAGTCGTAAGTCCTATTGCAACAATCTCATGTTGCAGCAGGGCCAACCATTTCTCCTTGAGGAATTCTGTAAGCTTAACCTTCACATTGCTCCTCATGGATTCCTTTTTACCTTGGCGGTGAAACCTACCCTTGAGGATCGGATCATTACTATTTACTGACCAGAAGTTCGATAAGGGTGTTATCTGCATCAAGAGAAACATCAATAAGGGGGTTGTTGGTCGTTTCTCTATGGATAATCGAGGTGTTGTTTTCTTTGAGAACCGCTTGGTAGTTCCTAAGAATCAGCATCTAAGACAACTAATACTTAAGGAGGCTCATGAATCTCCTCTCACGATTCATCCCGGTAGTACTAAGATGTATCAGGACCTATGCCAGAGGTTCTGGTGGACTAGGATGAAGAGAGAAATCACCGAGTTCATTGCTAACTGTGACGTTTGTCGTCGCGTTACGGAAGAACATCAAAGACCTGCTGGCACCCTTCATCCTTTAGCTATTCCTGAGTGGAAATGGGATAAAGTTGGTATGGACTTCATCACCGGTTTTCCCAGGACCAAGAGAGGGAATAATGCTATCTTCATAGTCATTGATCGTCTTTCCAAAGTGGCTCACTACCTGTTCGAGAGAATATCACAGCTAGTCAGCTTGCTGACTTATATATTTCTCGAATAGTTTCACTTCATGGTGTTCCACTAGAGATCAATTCAGACCGTGGTAGTCTTTTCACTTCTCATTTCTAGGAGAGTTTCCAAACTGCCATGGGCACCCATCTTTCCTTCAGTACCGCTTTCCACCCTCAATCAAGTGGTCAGGTGGAAAGGGTCAACCAAATTCTCGAAGACATGCTTAGAGCTTGCGTTATCTCATTCGGTATGGATTGGGAGAAGTGTCTTCCTTTCGCTGATTTTGCTTATAACAATAGCTACCAATCCAGTCTCAAGAAAGCTCCTTTTGAGATTCTGTATGGACGAAGATGTCGAACACCTTTGAACTGGTCAGAAACCGGTGAAAGACAATTCTTTGGACTGGACATGATTCAGGAGTGAAAGTGCAACTATCCCTGGTTGGTTTTGGTAATTCCTAACATATAGCTCATTGAGCTAATGCTATTTCAAGATTAATATCTCAGGAAAGCTCAATGATTGGCATGGCATGGATGAGAAAAGTAGACCCCTCAAAATGTTATGGACAAAAGGATTGGCTCAAGCTCAAAGCTCAAGACTCTACATTTTCTATTTTAGTGATCCAAGATCACATTGAGTCTATAGGAAAAGCCAATAATATTAAGGAGGGATGAGGTGTTGCTTAATGAGGCTCTTGCTCAAAATGCTTAGTGATATGCTCCAAAACCCTCAACTACTTTCTCACATACACATATGACCTAAACCAAAAGTCAGACTCGACCCCACCGATTCTTTCTATCTGGCGCCACCGAGTTCAAATGGCATAGCCACTGCCACAAACCCTAGGCAAATCGGTCTCACTGAGATGGGATTGTAATCTCTCTATTTCCGTTCGTAACGTTTCGGTCCCACCGAGATGAGCGATCGGTCCCACCGAGATTGCAATGTAAACTCTCTGTTTCTCTTTCGTAACATTTCGGTCTCACCGAAATGAGCGATCGGTCCCATCGAGTTTACCTGAACAACTCTCTGGTTAGCTTATTACCAAAATCGGTCTCACCGAGTTTGTGTAATCGGTCTCACCGAGATTACGTTATGCCCTAACCCTAACCATATCAGTCCTACCGAGTTGCATGTCGGTCCCACCGAATCTCCTAACAGTCACTAGCTTTGCTGAATCGGTCCGACCGAGTTTATCGATTCGGTCCCACCGAGATTGGAAAGTTGTGTGTAATGGTTAGAAATTGTGTGGATGCTATATATACCCCTCCACCTCCTCTTCATTCATGGAGAGAGCCATCAGAACAAACCTACACTTCCAACTTTCTTTTTTTGAGAGAGAACTACCTACACTTGTGTTGAGGCGAAGATATTCCATTACCATATGAATCTTGATCTCTAGCCTTCCCCAAGTTGCTTTCCACTCAAATCTTCTTTCCACCAAATGCATATCCTTTGAGAGAGAGTTGAGTGTTGGGGAGACTATCATTTGAAGCACAAGAGCAAGGAGTTCATCATCAACACACCATTTGTTACTTCTTGGAGAGTGGTGTCTCCTAGATTGGCTAGGTGTCACTTGGGAGCCTCCGACAAGATTGTGGAGTTGAACCAAGGAGTTTGTAAGGGCAAGGAGATTGCCTACTTCGTGAAGATCTACCGCTAGTGAGGCAAGTCCTTCGTGGGCGATGGCCGTGGTGGGATAGACAAGGTTGCTTCTTCGTGGACCCTTCGTGGGTGGAGCCTTCCGTGGACTCGCGCAGCCGTTACCCTTCGTGGGTTGAAGTCTCCATCAACGTGGATGTACGATAGCACCACCTATCAGAACCACAACAAAAACATTTGTGTCTCCTATTGCGTTTGAATCCTCCAAACCCTTCCCTTTACATTCTTGCAAGTTGCATGCTTTACTTTCCACTGCTCATATACTCTTTGCATGCTTGCTTGAATTGTGTTAAGATTGCTTGACTTGTCCAAAGTTGCTAAAATCTGTCAAGAACTAAAATTGGGAAAATGATAAGTTTTTATTTGGTCAAGTAGTCTAATCACCCCCCCCTCTAGACATACTTTCGATCCTACAAGTGGTATGAGAGCTTTGGTCACCATTTGCCTTGATTTTCATAGCTTTTGGAAGTCATAGCCTTGGTTTCACAACCTAGGAGAGTATGGCGTCTAGCGAGGGAAACTACCACCGTAGAGGTCCTTACTTTGATGGTACTAATTTTGCTAGTTGGAAGCATAAGATGAAAATGCATATACTTGGACATAACCCCGCCGTATGGGCTATTGTGTGTATTGGCTTGCAAGGTGAATTCTTTGATGGGAGAGAACCGAACCATGAAGCTACCGTAGAAGAGTTGAAGATGCTGCAATACAATGCTCAAGCTTGTGATATCCTCTTCAACGGATTGTGCCTCGAAGAATTCAACAAAATCAGCCGTCTTGCGAATGCAAAGGAAATTTGGGATACTTTGATTGATATGCACGAAGGTACCGACTCCGTCAAGGAATCCAAGTTCAATGTGCTTCAAAGTCAGCTTAACAAGTTCAAAATGAAGGATGGTGAAGGTGTCGCTGAAATGTACTCTAGGCTTGCTCTTATCACAAATGAGATCGCCGGCTTAGGAAGTGAAGAGATGACCGACAAATTCATCATCAAGAAGATCCTAAGAGCTTTGGACGGAAAATATGATACCGTATGCACATTGATCCAAATGATGCCCAATTACAAAGATCTCAAGCCAACGGAAGTCATTGGAAGAATCGTTGCTCACGAGATGTCACTCAAGGATAAGGAGGAGCTCCATAACAAGTCAAGTGGTGCTTACAAAGCCTCATGTGAAGCTCCCACATCATCAAGTGAGAAACAAACCTTCAATGAAGAATTGAGCCTAATGGTGAAGAACTTCAACAAGTTCTACAAGAGTAGAAGCAAAGAGAGAAGTTCCAAGTCAAGGTCCTACAGTGACAAAAGATCTTCTAGTCGAGAGCGAAATTGCTACAATTGTGGAAGACCCGGACACTATTCCAATGAGTGTACGACACCCTACAAAAGAAGAGAAGATTCTCCAAAAAGAATAAGTAGAAGAGAAGAATCACCATCAAGAGAGAGAAGGAGTAGAGATGATCGTTATGAATGAAGAACATCCCAGAGAAGCAAGGATTCGGAAAGGAAGTACAAGTCATCAAGGAGCTACACAAAACGAAGACATCAAGCTCATGTTGGTGAATGGGTATCCGGTTCCGACTCCGACAATCACTCTGACTCCGAATATACTCAAGATGAAGGTGTTGCCGGTCTAGCACTTGTGTCAACCAACTCCTACGACATATTTGATTCACCAAATGAAGGACTTGGAAGATGCTTCATGGCTAAAGGCCCAAAGGTATCACACCCCGAGTATGTTGATTTCAATAGTGATGAAGATGACTTGTTAGGTGATGATGATTTAATTGTTGACAACTCTAGTGATGAATACTATGATGAAACGTCAATTAATCATGCTAATCAAGATAAAACGAATGACAATGATAAGGAGAAGATTGAGTTTCTAACTAAAGAACTAAACACTCTTAAGTTAGCTCATGAAACTATCTTAGGAGATCATCGAGAACTTTTAAGGACTCATGAGAAATTACGTTTTGAAAAGCTCAACCTTGAGCAAGAGCATGAGTTCTTAAAGGCAATCAATAATGATATTCGCAAGAAAAGTTCTTCTTACATTGCCAAGCATTTACTCTTATCCACTTACATGCCTCAAGTCAAGTCTAGTAACAAGAACAAGAAAGATTCTTCCTCTAGTAGTGACAATCATCATGTTAAATCTAATGTTGTTGCTTCTAGTAGTTCTCTTGATTCCACTAATGATTCTCTTAGCCAAGTTACACTTGAGCAAGAAAATAGCTTATTGAAGGGAATTATATAGAAAGTTGTTTAGAAGAGCCTTGCCGGGAGTAAGCAATTCAAGGAAATTGTACGCAAGCAAGGAAGGCACTGGAAGAACCAAGGTGTTGGTTTTGAACGAAAGTTCAATGCCAATGGAGTTGAGTGGGAAGAAGATCAATACCCCAAGACGAAGTTTGTTCCTCAACAAGAGAAGTATGATCCTACTTCCTTCAAAGGGACACAAGCTCAAGATGATCTTCCACCACAAGACCACAAGCAAAAAGGCAAGGATAAGCTTCAAGGGGAAATTGATGCATTTGAAGAAGCACCCAAGGCCTTGGTCAAGTGGGTTCCCAAGACTACATCAAGTTCTACTTCATCAAGTATGACTGCAACTCCAAGGATTCCCATCAAGATGATGTGGATCCCGAAGAGGAAGAACTAGAGAGTTCTTGAGAGTGACTCCGCCAACATACTTCACTCTTATCATTTTGGCAAAAACAAGTGCAATCAACTTCCACATCTTGCACTAGTTCAAGGAGTCACAAACCCTCTTGTTGGTAAGACAAGGGACAAGGTAACCTAATGCTTTCATAGACATCATCTTGTGTGTGCATCACTCTATGTCTATGGGTATCCTTATTTGTTCCTTGTGGGACTAACCCGTGTAGGTATTGAAAGTGCAACTCACTCCCAAGGATTGCTCCAAATGATATACATCAACATTGAGCATCCACATCTTCAACATCTACATGAAGTCATCATCAACAAAAACCAAGGTTAGTTCATCCCTCTTAGGGGGGATCTCACATCTAGGGGAGCTTTACTCTAAGAATTGAGCTAAAGCAACTCTAATGGTGTGAACACAACAACGCTTCATGTAAAAGTGGTAACCCCACTTGTGCTTAAACGATGAGTATGACCTATGATCAAATGTTCTCATTTGACTCCTAAGTCAATATACTCATATATAGATGACCTAGTCATCGCCAATTGCTTGATAGATGCTAGAATTGGTTGTGCATGCTTTGCCACATATTTCATTTGCCATTTTATTGTGTGAGCATGTTGGTTGCATGATTTACTCATTCAAGGACATCCACTTGTTGTTTTGATTGTTTGGCTCCTTTTTCTTTTGCCAAGTGGATGGACAAGAATGCCTAAGAACCTTCTCTAGCTATCTATGCTTTTCTCGTCTCAAACTCTATTCATGCTACATCACAAAGTTTGATCAAGTCAGATTCGAACCACTCTGTGTGAGGAGCACTCGGAGTCCCTGATTCGTCATAGACTTAAACTTCCAAAACTTCTTTGTGCATTTCGGTCTGACCGATTCATCCATTTCGGTCATACCGAGATCACTAAGTCGATCTAGGTTTTCAATCTCGGTGCAACCGATTTGAAGTTTTCGGTCACATCGAGTTTCAGTAACTACTTGCAGTTATGAATCTCGGTGCCACCGAGTTGTTACACTTGGTCACACCAACAGGGTCAGGATATATATATCCCCGGGCAAAAATTTGAAAAAATTTCCGAACCCCTTCACCCGCGCTCGGCCTGCTCTTCCTCCCTGGGTCTCCAGATCGTCCTCCTCATCGCCAGCTGCCTCCCACCGCAGGTCCATCGCCACACTTAGGGTATGGACTTGATCCTTGTGCTAATCCCTCTCCGATTCTTAGCACATAGTTTTGCCATGTATCTTGCCACGATTGAGATCACTCTATCCAACGAAATCACTCCGTAATCTAGTTGTGTATTGAAAATTTAGGGTTAGGTTTCCGCTGAAATCATCTCGGACCAACCGAGTTGTTGAAATCGGTTCCACCGATTTGGCTAAGGCCATTGCACATGTGATTCTCGGTCTGACCAAGAATTGCAAATCGGTGTGACCGAGTTCAATACTTTGTGAAACCCTAGCAGTCTCGGTGCCACTGAACTGTGACTCGGTCTGACCGAGTTCACTAGTTTAGGTTCCAAAAGCTGCCTCGGTATCACTGAGTTTTCAAATCAGTAGATCCGAAATGCTTTCTATGGAAAACTAAAACTAAGTTTTTAACTCATTCTTTTGGAAAAACCTCTGTACTTTGTGATGCTTATCCAATCTACCTCATCTATAATCTATTCACAGGGTCTGCTGTCAGCGTTTGCACCATGTCAGATCAGAGTGACAGTCAGAACAAGTCTGAGGAGCAAGTGAACATGAGTGAGGGCACTAGTCCCTCTAGCAGATTTGATGAGGGAAGCAGGAGTACACCCAGCAACTTGCCTAAGGCAGCCACCAGGACCAGAAAGAAGAGAACCTCAGATTCTGAGGATGAGGACTATGTGGCTGTTGAGGAAGAGGCCACCTCAAAAAGGAAAGTCCTGAAAAAGGAATATGGCACAGCTGCTGCCACTAAACCAGGAATGAAGCAAAAGGTTCCTGCCAAGAGAGTTCCCATGTCAAAGGCCAGAACATCCACTCAAGAGACTTTGGGATCTGCACCCAAAGAACAGGTTGTGGCAGAAAAGAAAAGGAAGGAAAGGGTCAAGAAGACCACTTCCAGAGTGCTTGGAAGATCTTCAATAATGAAAGATCCTGAAGAAGAGGAAGAGGATGCAGCACCGGCACCCAAAGCTCAAAAGCTTATGGGAGATGCTATAAGGGCAGGGGCTGCTCCATCTAAGCCTAATACTGCTCCTAAGACTGCTGCTCCAGCTCCAAAGCTAAAACCCAAGAGGAGCACCAGGAACATCCCTGCTGAGGAGAAGAACAAGGCCCCAGTGCCTCAAGCTACTGAAGAAGAAGATGATTCTGTTGTGTTGAGAAAGTTGAAGCCCAAAATTCCAGATCACAATGATGCTCACCCAGTTGCAGAGAACATGAAAATCAGGAAGGATTCAGGTTTAAGGCTATGGAGAGAGTCTGATCCATATGCCACTAGGAGAAGGACTGTTGTGGACTACAGGTTCCATACAAAGGAACAGCAGGACTTCTATGAGACAATTTTACTTGACAAGAAGCCCATAGTGTGTGACATGAGATGGGTTGATTGGAAATTCATTGAGGAAAATGAAGATCACTTCCCTGGTGTATATGACAGTTTCAAGGCATGTGGAGTCGATGAGTTTGTGGCTCAGAAGCTCACAAAGTGGAATGATGAGCTTATTATGCAGTTCTATTCCACAGCTCATTTCTACCCATATGGAAGGATTGTTTGGATGTCTGAAGGTACTAGGTACCAGCCAACGGTTGAAGAATGGGCAAAATTGATCAATGCTCCTGAGGAGAATGAAGATGACTTGGGTGTCTATGCCAAGAAGAAGAACGATCACAACACCATGGCACATATGTACAAAGAGATCCCAGATGCTGCTCTTGAGACACACAAGTTTGGATCAGTACATTATCTTCTGTCAGGTTTGCCAACAATCAACTGGATCCTCAGGCACACTCTTCTGCCAAAGTCACATGATCACAAGATGATCAGAGGCCATGCAATTAACCTGCTTCACATATTTGATGTGCCTCAAAAGTTCAAAATCATGAGCCTAATTGTGGAAACCATAAACAGAACAGTTGTAGATCAAAAGAGAAGTTGTGGGTATGCCCCACAGATCCAGGAGCTAATCAACTCCAAGATGGGCACTGGCACATATCTCTTGGACAAGGAACACATGCCCATCTACCCAGACTTTGAGGACAACACTGTGGTGATGGATGAAAATGAACCATCTTCTGTGCATGCACAAGCAAAGAGGGAGAAGGCAAGGACTGAAAAGGCTGCAAAGATGCCAACCATTGATGAGGCATCTCAGTATCTTCTGAAGATCAAGCAAGATCAGCTTGTCTACTTGATTGCCTCCACTCTGAGGATTGATAAGGGATTGGCCACCCTGACTCAAAACTAGGAGAGCTTGGAGAGGATCATGGAGCAGAAGTTCTATGATTTAGATGTGAAGGTCACTGAGATCCAGTCAGTTGTTGAGCAACTTCAGGATGAAGTGCAGGAGAAGAAGGGCAAGTCTACCACTGATGCTTTTGCTAGAGTGTCCAGAGGACAGAGATCTGCTGCAGTGCCTGTTATAGACACCAGAGCAACTTCATCTGCACCAGCTACAGCTTCAGTGCCACCAGCTCCAACATCCACTCCACCAGCTCCATCTACATCAACTGATGCCTTCATCCTTGGCGTCTTATCTACACCACCACCTGAAGACCAAGCATGAGAGTTGATCTAGCACTATGCATTTTTATGAACTTTTTGGTAACTTGTTGCCAAAGGGGGAGAAAATGTATAGATCATAGGCTTCGAGAGAGAGTGTTGCTTTTTGTTCTCTCTTATTGTTTGGTGGTTAAACTTTGTTTATTTGCTTGTTTGAGATACTTTATGCTTTTGTGTGATACTTGGATGATCATGTGTTTGATCATATGCTACCTTAATGCTTGTTGGATGACATTATCTTTTTATATCCCCATATGATCATCCACTTTACTTGGTGATGAGTGCATGTATTTAATTATTATCATTTTGAGCGCTCCACCAAGATGTATGTGACATGGAAGAGTTACCCATGATCCTAACTCAATGTGCATTTGCAGTCCAAAGCAAATCTTAAACTAT
This sequence comes from Triticum aestivum, assembly GCF_018294505.1. Classification (NCBI taxonomy): domain Eukaryota; kingdom Viridiplantae; phylum Streptophyta; class Magnoliopsida; order Poales; family Poaceae; genus Triticum; species Triticum aestivum. Next base: position 270,039,245 of record NC_057812.1, read on the forward strand.
GCACAAATTTAGGGGGAGCTCTTGCTTTTCACATACTTCTCAAGGCGACAATGTTTTCACTCTTATTATCATTTGTCGAAGCTTTATTCTATATGTTGTCATCAATTACCAAAAAGGGGGAGATTGAAAGTGCAACTATGCCTAGGTGGTTTTGGTAATTCCTAACAACATATAGCTCATTGAGCTAATGCTATTTCAAGATTAATATCTCAGGAAAGCTCAATGATTGGCATGGCATGGATGAGAAAAGTGGACCCCTCAAAATGCTAAGGACAAAAGGATTGGCTCAAGCTCAAAGCTCAAGACTCTACATTTTCTATTTTAGTGATCCAAGATCACATTGAGTCTATAGGAAAAGCCAATACTATTAAGGAGGGATGAGGTGTTGCTTAATGAGGCTCTTGCTCAAAATGCTTAGTGATATGCTCCAAAACCCTCAACTACTTTCTCACATCCACATATGACCTAAACCAAAAGTCAAACTCGGCCCCACCGATTCTTTCTATCCGGCGCCACCGAGTTCAAATGTCATAGCCACTGCCACAAACCCTAGGCAAATCGGTCTCACCGATAGGGATCTCGGTCTCAACGAGATGGGATTGTAATATCTCTGTTTCCCTTCATAATGTTTTGGTCCCACCGAGATGAGCGATCGGTCCCACCGAGATTGCAATGTAAACTCTCTATTTCTCTTTCATAACATTTCGGTCTCATCGAAATCAGCAATCGGTCCCACTGAGTTTACCCGACCAACTCTCTGGTTAGCTTATTACCAAAATCGGTCTCATCGAGTTTGTGTAATCGGTCTCACCGAGATTACGTTATGCCCTAACTCTAACCATATCGGTCCTACCGATTTGCAAGTCGGTCCCACCGAATCTCCTAACGGTCACTAGCTTTGTTGAATCGGTCCGACCGAGTTTATCGATTCGGTCCCACTGAGATTGGCAAGTTGTGTGTAACGGTTAGAATCTGTGTGGAGGCTATATATACCCCTCCACCCCCTCTTCATTCGTGGAGAGAGCCATCAGAACAAACCTACACTTCCAACTTGCTTTTTCTGAGAGAGAACTACCTACACTTGTGTTGAGGCCAAGATATTCCATTCTTACCATATGAATCTTGATCTCTAGCCTTCCCCAAGTTGCTTTCCACTCAAATCTTCTTTCCACCAAATCCATATCCTGTGAGAGAGAGTTGAGTGTTGGGGAGACTATCATTTGAAGCACAAGAGCAAGGAGTTCATCGTCAACACACCATTTGTTACTTCTTGGAGAGTGGTGTCTCCTAGATTGGCTAGGTGTCACTTGGGAGCCTCCGACAAGATTGTGGAGTTGAACCAAGGAGTTTGTAAGCGCAAGGAGATCGCCTACTTCGTGAAGATCTACCGCTAGTGAGGCAAGTCCTTCGTGGGTGACGGCCATGGTGGGATAGACAAGGTTTCTTCTTTGTGGACCCTTCGTGGGTGGAGCCCTCCGTGGACTCGCGCAGCCGTTACCCTTTGTGGGTTCAAGTCTCCATCAACATGGATGTACGATAGCACCACCTATCGGAACCACGACAAAAATAGCCATGTCTCCTATTGCGTTTGAATCCTCCAAACCCTTCCCTTTACATTCTTGCAAGTTGCATGCTTTACTTTCCGCTGCTCATATACTCTTTGCATGCTTGCTTGAATTGTGTTAAGATTGCTTGACTTGTCCAAAGTTGCTAAAATCTGTCAAGAACTAAAATTGGGAAAAGGATAAGTTTTTATTTGGTCAAGTAGTCTAATCACCCCCCTCTAGACATACTTTCGATCCTACAAGGAGGCAGAAGAGCAAGTTTGCATCATTCGTGAGAATTTGGAAACAGCCCAATCTCGTCAAAAGAGCCAGTATGACCGTCATCATAAGGAAGTGGCTTATGAAGTTGGCGACAAGGCTTACCTTTGGGTTACTCCTTTGAAGGGCACCCATCGTTTCGGTATCAAGGGCAAGTTGGCTCCTTGTTACATTGGTCCTTTTCGCATTCTCGCTAAACGAGGAGAGGTTGCCTACCAGTTGGAACTACCCCCACATCATTCTCGAGTTCATGATGTCTTCCATGTCTCTCAACTCAGGCGTTGCTTCTCGGATCCCATCCGCGGAGTGGACCACGAGACGCTTGATCTCCAAAATAACCTCACATATCGAGAGTACCCTGTTCGCATTCTTGATCAAGCAGAGTGTGTCACTCGACATCATAACATCAAGTTTCTCAAGGTTCAATGGTCTCATCATTCCGAGAGAGAAGCTACTTGGGAGCGAGAATATCGTCTTCAACTTGAGTACCCCACTTTCTTTCCGCCAACTCCTGAATCTCGGGATGAGATTCTTCCGAGTGGGGGCGAGTTGTCACATCCCTAGTTCTCGTATGACCTAGACTAGCCAGTCATGTGTTCGTCATGTTTAAATTTCATTTAAATTTGAAATAGGGATTTGTGAAACCCTCAGAAATCATTTCTGGAAATGACCCAAATAAAAATTGCTCCAAAAAGGCCCAAGAAAATGTTCATGTTGCTCTCTGTAAATATTGGTCAGAGGTAAATTTCAAACCAATATTTTTAGGAGCTCATAAATATTTATTTTGGCCGTTTGGAATTAATGCAATAATTATTTGCATTGGATATATATGTTATATATTTTATATATGTCCAAAAATTCTGAATTTTGGTGAGGGGCTTTGGATTAATCCCTTAGGTCCCTACAAAAAATGTCAGAAGAAAATAAAATGATTTAGTATTGTTATTAAGTCAAAAAAAATGTCAGAAAATAGAAAAGAAAACAAAAGTGGAAAAAAAATGCTTACCTGTGCTTACCTGCGGCCTGGCACTGTGCAGCCTAGCCGGCCCACTGGCACAGTGCCAGTCGTCCTTGTCCTCGCGCAAGTCGGCCGGACGCGTGGCCGACGCGCGCGCACCACTGTGCCGCCACCGAGCGCCGCCGTCGCCGCAGCTCGTCGCTGTCATAGCTACCGCCTCCCCCTCGCCCTCTCTCCGTGTCTGCAAGCTCCGCACCATCGTATGTTACCTCTCCGTCGAGCCACGCGACGCGGGAAGCCCTAGAGAGCCACCGTCGTCGTCGTCTTCATCTCCGGCCACCGAAGATCTCCTTCGCCGCCCTGCACGCTCCGGGCCTCCCCTGAGCTCGCTGACGCCTCCGCAGGATCCACTGTGAGCCCCCCCGTCGAACCCCCCCTCTCCCCTGCTCTTCCGGCGCCCTCTAGCCCCGTCTGCCACCACGGCGTAGCTCCTCGCCGCCGCTCATGTCGCCGTCGTCGTCCTAGACACCGCAGCTTGCGGTCGCGCACGCCAACACGCTCAGCAGCCCCCAGCAAGCCCACGCCGCCAACCGCAGCCCCTGTCGTGCACCGCAGCGCTGCGCGTGCACCCGGCCGAACTCCGGCCGCCGCCTCGAGCTCGTTTCCAGTGAGCTCCGGCACCCCCGCAACCTCCCGTTTGCTCCAAACGACGCGGACGAGCTCCAACTCCTCGTCAGTGGTCTCCGTCGCCCGAATGGTCGCCGGAGCGACGATCTCGAGCCCTCCGCCGCGTTCGGCCTCGCCGGCGGCTAAACGCCGGCAGGTTGACTGGGTTTGAACCCCCCAGTTGACCAGATTTGACCCGTATGGGTCAATGACAGGTGGGGCCCGTCTCTGACTAAATCTGTAGTTATGTTAGTGTTAGTGCTAATTAACCTTTGTTAATTAACTGTGACACTGACGTGTGGACCCCACACGTCAGGTTTGACCTGGTCAGCCCCATTTGACTCGCTGATGTCATACCACTGTCATGCTAACGCAATTAATCATTTTCTGGTTTAAAAATAAATTAGGAAAATCCAAAAAATGATATAAACTTCTAAAATTCATAGAAATTCAACCGTAGCTCAGATTGAAATAATTTATATATGAAAAATTATCAGAAAAATGCAATCTATCCATCTGTGCCATTTTCATGCATGAAAAACCAACTTATACCTACTTTATAGGTGAAAACACATGAATGGCATTTATAAGAGCTTATTTTGGAGATGCATTTGAACCTTTGGTTCACATGGACTTCAACCAAATGAATGCTAGTTGCATTAGCTCAAACAACATCACATATTAATGCCATGTTCATGCATCATATTGTTGCATATGCTTGTGTATTGATTGCCGACACCGTTCGTTCTCGATAGGTCCTGCTCCGGAGACCGATCCAGAGTACCTGTCAAAGGAGCAGTGCCCCCTGTTGATCTACCAGGCAAGCAAACCCCCTTGTTCATTCCGATACAATCCTACCCTCTCGCTCCTGCTCTCTTTTATTGAATTAGGACAACAACGATTCAACTCCTACTTTATGCTGCGGTAGTTGAACCCATTCCTCTGCATGACCTGTCGTTGCCAGAGTAAATAGTCGAAACCCACTAGCATGTGTAGGAGTTGACTGAGCCATGTTGTGTTCCTACCATGCATTGCCTGCTATTGCTTAGAGTATGTCAGGTCTGATTCATTGGGAATGAATTGGAGTGCAGTGCTATGTTCTGATGTTGAGAGTTAAGTGTGTGAACACGATTTGGTAAAGGTGGCGGTGAGAGGCCATGTAGGAGTACATGGTGGGTTGTCTCACTGAAACCGTCCTTAAGCACTGCGTTCTGTGTATGTCGTCCAATGACTAGCTACTACCACACATTGGAATGCTTAAGTGCCCCTCTCGACTTATTAACCAACTTGATGTCTGTCCAGGAGTTGCAATTAGTTTCTGGTGTTGGTAGGTAGTGTTAGTAGTCTACCAAGTGGCACCCGGCTAGGTGGGCTTGGGACAGACTACACACAGTGGCACGGTGTACCAAGTGGCACCCGGATGGTGGGCTTGGGAACCCTGCTCACATCGTTTGGAGTCGTGAGCGACACCCCGGCCGGATCTCCTTGCGGATGGAACCTGAATAGGCGATAAACCTGGACTAGAGTCTTGTGTGGTTAGTCAGGTCGTGGCCGACACCCTCGCCAGGTTTCCGCTTGAAGGTTGCCGAGATACATGACATGTACATGGCGGTAAGTGGCGAGAGCATGTGTGACGAAGTACACCCCTGCAGGGTTATCATGATCTATTCGAATAGCCGGGTCCGCGGTTATGGACTTCTTGGATGCTTACGTGGTACATAGACAACTTGAAATGGATACTCTAAACTGCTCAAGACAAGTGTGAGTGCTATGGATGGCCTTCTCGTAAGGAGATGGGAATGAATCCATAGTAGTGTATTGATGTGGTGATTAGTGGACTCATGTGCGCTTTCCTACCTCAAAGGACTTACTCGTAGTCATAGAACAGGATAGCCACTGAGTCAAAGCCGGCTTGCTGCAACTAAACCCCACCTTGCCTTTTGATACTAATGCATGTATGATAGGATCTGATGTAAGTCTTGCTGAGTACCTTTGTACTCACGTTTGCTTTATTTATGTTTTATTTTACAGATGAGACATCTGTCTCACTAATAGTTCCGCTTGGACTTCGACGAGTAGGTTGTTACCTCAGCTACGATCTTGTACCATGGGAGGGACTTGTAGATAGTCAAGCTTCTCAACCTTTTTCATTTGTAGATGTCTGTACTCATACATGTAATGCTTCCGTTGCTTGTATGCTCTGAATGATGGGTCATGAGACCCCTGTTTGTATTGTGCTATGTGGCTCTTCTGGGCCTTTATCTATATGAGTTTGAGTTATGTTTTGATGCCATGTTGTACAACACATACTTGCATGTTATGCGTACGTGTGACGTGTATTGCTATGTGTGGGATCCGACAACCTAGTTGTCTATTCTTGGTAGCCTCTCTTGTGGGGAAATGCAGTCGTGCTTCCACTAAGCCATGGTAGTCCGCTACAGCCCGGTTCACCGGAGTCCTGATAGCCCAACACTACTGCTCCGGAACACTTAGACTGGTCGGCATGTGATTCACATCGTTTCTGTGTCTGTCCCTTCGGGGAAATGTCACGCAGTGATCTCCGGAGTCCTGCTAGCCTGCTACAGCCCAGATTCCCGGAGTCCTGTTAGCCTAGTTGCTACAGCCCGGATTCACACGCTGATGACCGACATGCTCGATGTTGTTTCATGTATGCCTGTCCCCGTAAGTTAGTGCCACTTTGGGTTCACGACTAGTCATGTCGGCCCGGGTTCTCTATCATATGGATGCTAGCGACACTATCATATATGTGAGCCAAAAGGCGCAAACGGTCCCGGGCCAGGTAAGGAGACACCCGTGGGAATACCGTGCGTGAGGCCGCAAAGTGATATGACGTGTTACATGCTAGATTGATGTGACTTAGAATCGGGGTCCCGACAGCTACATATATTAAGTTTTCCAGGTGTGGTTGAATTGACAACTCAACTGCTAATACTTGAGAATATTCTTTGGCTCCCCTTGTGTTGAATCAATAAATTTGGGTTGAATACTCTACCCTCGAAAACTGTTGCGATCCCCTATACTTGTGGGTTATCAATCGGCATTGACCTGGACGGCTTCCCACTCGACCATGAGTTCCCGGACGACTACGGGTTAGAGAAAGAGGACGAGTGCGACACCGAAGTGGAGCCCTTGTTTGAGGACAAGCTCGCCAACCAAGCCGCTGGTCCTAAGCCGAAGCGCAAGAGCAAGCGCACGAAGGCATACACAGTGGTCGAGGACAAACTTCTTTGCGAGTGTTGGCGAGACATTGGACAAGACCCCAAGACAGGCGCCGAACAAAAGCATTCAACCTTTTGGATGCGTGTCCACCGAGAGTTTCATGAGCGCAAGAAGTTTCCGCCTTACCAACTTGTGAGTACGCGCGGGTGGGTGTCCATTTCCAAGCGATGGAGGGTGATCCAACAAGAGTGCAACAAGTTTTACGCCACTCTTGAGAGCGTCAAGGCCCGCCCCGTGAGCGGCATTGTCATGCAAGACATGGTATGCTAGCAAGCCGCCCTCTTTTGTGTCATCAAATTCATACTTGCGTGTTCATTTGCATATCATTTGCCCATATGCTTGCATGGAAACATTTTGTAGGCATTTCAAACTCTGGAGACATTCAAGGTTCAATACAATGGCAAGTGCTTCAACCTCTCCCATTGCTTTCAGGTCATCAAGGATGAGGAGAAGTTCAAGGCGCAATATGCCGCCCTCAAGTCGCATGGGGGGAAGCAAACCGTGGAGGAGGTTGGGGAGGGCGAGCCGGCATGGCCGCGGGGGAAGACCAACTCCAAGAAGAAGGACAAGCGGGATGCGACATCCAACGCCTTGATCGCAAGCGTGGAGGGCATGATGAACAAAAAGGACCCAAGGAAGGAGGAGCGCTAGCGTTTCAATGCAGAGCAAATGGACGCTTTCATGGAGATCCAAAGGAAGAGGCTTGAGATGGACGTGGAGAAGCAAGCCAAGATGTTCGAGCTCGAGGCGGAGAAGCAAGCCAAGATGCTAGAGATCGAGGCCGTCAACGCCAAGACCAAGGCCAAAGAAGTGGCTCTCGCGAGCATGATGACCGGAGTGGAGATCATGAAGGTGGATCTCAACACCGTGTCGCCAAGAAAGAGGTCGTGGTTCGAGAAGATGCAGGCCGACATGCTCAAGTTCGACGACGAGTGATCTATGACGGCGAGCGCCGTCTTTTTTGTATGCTGGCAGGTGTGCTCGCATGACCACGGGGCCGCGATGGTGTGGTCGAACTCAAGTTCCACCCTTTTTTGTGTGCTGGCATGTGTGCCTGCCGACTGGCGAGTGCGCCAGCATGAACTGTGATGATATTTTCTGAAGCCGACATTGTATGCCGGCGCTGACATGGTGCCGGCATGATGAGACATGGTCGCTGGCATGATCGGCCGCAGGCCTTTTTTTAAAGTTGATGTGGACATGAAATGGATCGGCGCATTGGGCGCACTGTCGATCCGAATGTAGAACTGAGCGGACGTCGGGTGTGCGACTGATCTGAACGGACAAAAAATAGACAAATACGCCATCCATTTGAGTTGCTCCGTTGGAGTTGCTCTTAAATCTATGATTATGATTAAAGTTTAGCACAAAATAAAAAACGGCAAGGTTGGGCATGAATGGTTTGCACGTGACCGGAAAGAATCGGGAAGAAAACGAAGAGAAAACTCGGCAAAAGATAAGCTCGGATGGCAAAGCGGTGGATGGTCCCACGTTGACACGTCCCCACACAGGTGCGGCATCCGATGCAGCCCGAGTGCCCGAATACCAGCCGTATGCTTTTCACGCGGAGGCAAAAGAAAAACCCTAGCCGCCGCCGACACATCCCGAGGGAATAAAGCCCTAACCTCAAGGCCGAGGCTGACATCCCTCCCCACCTTACACCTAGCCGCCGCCGCCGACGAAATCCACCCAAGCCGCCGAGCTCGTCTCGCCGTCGTCGCGCTCTAGGCTTTTGGGATGGAGGCCGAGACGGCGGCGAAGAGGGCGCGGGAGGGCGAGGGCGCTGCGGCGGCGGACGGAGCCGGGGAGCAGGCGGGGATCTCCGCCGTCATCCCCGGGTGGTTCTCCGAGATCAGCCCCATGTGGCCCGGTGAGGCGCACTCGCTCAAGGTGGAGAAGGTCCTGTTTCAAGGCAAGTCGGACTACCAAAACGTGCTGGTTTTCCAGTCCTCCACCTACGGGAAGGTGCTCGTCCTGGATGGGGTGATCCAGGTGACGGAGAGGGACGAGTGCGCCTACCAGGAGATGATCACCCACCTCCCTCTCTGCTCAATCAAAGACCCCAAGAAGGTCCTGGTCATCGGGGGTGGAGACGGCGGCGTTCTGCGGGAGGTCTCGCGGCACTCCTCGGTGGAGCAGATCGACATCTGCGAGATCGACAAGATGGTGGTCGATGTGTCCAAGCAGTTCTTCCCTCGTCTGGCCCTCGGGTTCGAGGACCCTCGCGTGTCCCTGCACATCGGCGACGGCGTCGCCTTCCTGAAGAATGCTCCAGAGGGCACCTATGATGCAGTGATCGTCGATTCCTCCGACCCGGTAGGCCGTGCCCAGGAGCTGTTCGAGAAGCCGTTCTTCGAGTCCGTCTCCAGGGCTCTGCGTCCGGGCGGGGTCGTCTGCACCCAGGCGGAGAGCATATGGCTGCACATGCACATCATAGAGGACATTGTCACCAACTGTCGCCAGGTTTTCAAAGGCTCGGTGAACTACGCATGGACTACGGTGCCCACATACCCTAGGTATGCGCAACTGATCCTGTCTTCTATGTGATCGAACTGGGTTCTCCTTTCTTTAGCCACCGAGTTTATGATTCTCGGTTGTTGTTGCAGCGGAGTGATAGGTTTCATGCTCTGCTCCACGGAGGGACCTAGTGTTGATTTCCAGCATCCCGTCTTCAGCATCGAGGAGGACGAATACTCCACAAAATCAAAGGGGCCGCTCAAGTTCTACAATTCCGAGTTCCACACCGCATCGTTTTGTTTGCCATCATTTGCGAGGAGGGTCATTGAGGCCAAGGCTAACTAGATTCTTAGGAAGATGGTCACTGAAACCAAGGCCAATTTCAACACCGGGAGAAATCTGTCTTAGCGTAGACAGAGGAAAAGCCCCCTTTTTTATTAACTTGCAATAAGCCCACATGGAAATTATTGGTACCTGTGATTCTGTCTGCTGTATGTCTCAGGTTGTATTTCCTGGCTACCTGGTGGTATGAGAACCTTCTGAATTTAGTTTTTTGCCCTGCAGTTTTCTTATCTTATCTTATGCTTCCTTCATATCAAAATATAAGACATTTTTTGACATTATGATAATGTAAAAAACGTCTTATATTTTGATATGGAGGGGGTATTAAAGAAAGGACGAACGAAGCGAGCGGTTTTTACTGCGTTTAGGGGGGCAGGGGTGACAGTTTCTGTCATGGCAGTTCGTTTGGATTTTTGGAATAAGACCCTGCCTTGTGGACAGAACACGGTTGGATTAAATTGGTTACATTTTTGGAATAATACCCTGCCTTGTGGACACAACAAGGTTGAATTTTTGTATCAGAGGAAGACTATTTGTTAATTATATATGCTTGTGTGATGTCTTAATAAGATATCCCCAACTAACATCAAAAAACATAAATAAGAGTGCTACAGGAGTGCATGTTTAACGGAGTAACATGGTTGTTGGGATTGGGGTGGGGTGGGGAGAAGCATTTCCTAACATATCATGAACAACTTAAAATGACATTTTTGCAGTTCATAATATAAGACGGACGTTTTTGCAGTTCAATAGAGGTAGTATAAGTTACAGGACAACTTAAGTAAATAGTGATAACTGTGGCACACACAAACGTACGCAGCCGACAACATATGAACTAACAACAGGTAGTCCATATCACTAGCAGTACAACACATTCTAAACCAAGATATATCCAGTGAAACCATCCGGTCCATCAATCCGTGTTTTTTTTTGCGGGGGCCATCATCCGTGTTCATCATGACTATATTGCTAATCAGTTGATCTACTAATACCATCTAAATTCAGCCAAAAAAGCGAATATGTTCTACCATTTGTCGTACTTTTTCTTCTTCCTTCTGAGCTATGCCACTCCGAGTTAGGGTTAGAGATCGCCCCAAGGTTAAGGGGGTGTGTGTGAGGTAAGTGCCTGCCCTTTCAAATGAAAAAGAACTACCAATGCAAAAAAATGAAATGAAATGAATAATTGCTATTTCTTTATTAAATTATACACAAAAAGAAAGTTCTGAATGCATTAGGCAGAGCCCTTATTTGCTATTAAAAAACATTTCCAACAAGGACTTTGAGCCTGATTGTGAAGGATCATACGTCTGGTCTCCTAAATCGGCCAAATAGGCTTCCTTTGTTTAGTGAAATAGCCTTTTCCCTTAAGGATTATCATCTGTATGCCGCTCAATCTTTTTCTTCTTAGTGAACTTGTTGTCCATACCAAACTCTTCTGCAAACGTCTCGATGTCAAATGCAATTTCAGAGCAACCCTTTCGATCGACAAAATGTGAAGGTTTTGTGCCGCATCGCTCAAGCCCCATAGAACTGCCGGACCGAGATCAGGTGACTCGCCTCTTGGCAGTCACCGCGTAACATGCGGGCTTACATCTGGCATGCATTCCTGATCGGAGGGACATTAACAAGTGAAGGCCAAAGCTGCGCACTTAGCAACGCTCGGGTTGACCATGGCGGAAAGACGATTCAGACTTTGCATGAGAAAACTTTTATTGTACTGGAGTATGTGAGAAAATATACTGGAATAAAACAAATATGTAAATTGATCTGTCCAGATTTATTTTACCTTACCCGTTTATGTTATACTTCCTTCGTTTCTGAATATAAGTCTTTTACAGATACTAATATGGACTATATACAGAGCAAAATGAGTAGATATATACTTTAAACTATGTTTATATAGATCCATATATAGTCCATATTGAAATCTCTAGAAAGACTTATATTTACAAATGGAGGGAGTATTTTTTTTCATTTTTCATTTTATATTTTGAAATAAAATTTATAGTTTGAGAATTGTTCTTCTCACATTGTAAGAGCATCCACAGCCGGACTTTGCAAATCTGGCCCAGCGGCCACGCCCAGACGTGTCCGTGGACACTGACCGGTCAAGCCTTAAATTTGCGTTCTCACAACCAGACACCTTCAATTATCATATCTCAAATCGGATCGAGCCGAATCTACTCGTCGCCGGAGCAGTACTCACCGTCGCTGTCCGCCTTCTCCTTCTTCGGTGGCAGTCTGGCCATGCACGGACCACCCGATTATGCTCTCTGGCAAGGGCGTGTGTGTTCCTCCGCTGCCGTTTCTTCACAATGCGGGTGCGGACGGTAGCCCTGTGCGTTCGGTTTATTCGGTTTACATGATTCGGTTTATACGGTTTTTCGGTATGTACGGTATTAATACTTCGGTAAATACGGTATGAAATTAAAATACGGTTCGGTTTCGGTATATACCAAATTATTTCGGTATGGTTTCGGTATATACCATAAAAACCAAAGTTGACGCGAATTTGAAAATGACGTAATAATAATTTGCAAATTTATGACTCAAAACACATTCTATTTTACACAAATAGTATATGACTATATATATAAGTATATATGCATGCATTGATTCATCTGTTGATGGTTATGGACGTGCTTAGCATTTTAAAAAGAGAAAAATGACAATGTTACAAGAAAAATGTAGGTGCTTAGTAGTGAATTTGACTCATGTACAAGAAAAATGACAACTTGTACGGTTGTTCATCTCAAGAAATATAAATTTATCTTTACTTCGGTTTATTCGGTTAACCATTCGGTTTTTCGGTATATACCATAAAAACCAAAGTTCAAATCGGTATGAAAAGTTCATACCATACCGAAACCAGAAACCATAAAAACAAAAAAATCGGTTCGGTTCGGTTTTAAAATGCACAGAGTGAGCGGACGGCTTTCTCCAGAACCGCGCCCGCATTGCGAAGAAACAGCAGCGGAGGAACATGCATGCCCTCGCCAGAGAGCAGAATTGTGCGGTCCTGCTGTGGATGCTCTTACAATGTGAGAAGAACAATTCTTAAACTATAAATTTTATTTCAAAATATAAAATGAAAAAATACTCCCTCCGTGCGTAAATACAAATCTTTCTAGGGATTTCAATATGAACTACATATAGATGTATATAGACATAGTTTAAAGTATTTATTCACTCATTTTGCTCTGTATATAGTCTATATTAGAATCTATAAAAAGACTTATATTTATTTATTTTGGTGAATACGCTTAGCAGCGTATCATTTCATTGATAGGTGGGAGGGTTGGAAAGTACAAGGTACAGTTAGCATCCGTACAGACGTACGCTGGAAGGCGTCTGGAGGGATGCATCGAGCAGAGGGAGGAGGGTGCTCAGCCTCGCTACAATGATCAGGTTACAGGAATAATAGAGGCTAGTCCCTTGGCGCCGGCCTTAGCCCATAGGCGAGCGTCATCCTGGATGGAGACCACCAGATCATCAGTGGAGGGTTGTACGCCGTCGAAGATGGCGGCGTTGCGATGCTTCCAGATGGCCCAAGCGGTTAGAGCGACGATGGAGTTGAGCCCTTTACGGAGTCCGCTCGGCGAGGTGGCGGACGCAAGCGCCCACCAAGCGAAGAAGGTCGTCGCGCCGTCCATCGGAGGAGTGGTGAGCCGGCACGAAGCCAGGGTCTCATGCCAGGTTATCCGGGCAAAGACGCATCCCGCAAGGAGGTGGTCGATGGATTCTGTCTCCTGGTGACATAGGACGCAGGCGGCGTCGAGCGTGAGGCCGTGACGAGCGCGGCGCTCAGCCGTCCAACACCTGTCCAGAGAGGCGAGCCAGAGGAAAAACTTGGTGTTCAGGGGGGCCCAGCTCCTCCAAAGAAGCTTCCAAGAGGGCGGCGTAGTGGATCCGTGGAAGAGAGCGTGATAGCAGGATTTGGCCGAGTAAATGCCGTTTGACGTCCAACGCCAGGATATCTTGTCGGGTGTGGTAGTGAGGGCCACACCTTGGAGTTTGCGCCAGAGGTGGATGTACTCAAGGGCCTCCGGGATCCCGAGCGTGTCGTGGATGTCACGAATCCAGGCATGCTGCTCAAGGCCCTCGCAGACCACGGTGCGTCGCTTGCGCCAGCTCGGTACGAGGGAGAAAAGGCCAGGGGCGATCTCGGATACGGCCTGGCCCTCAAGCCAGTGATCGGTCCAGAAGAGGCAGGTCTTCCCATCTCCAAGATGCCAGGATATGGAGGCACGGAAGAAGCGAGATGTCACATCGTCCGTGAGGAGCTGTAGATGATGCCAAGGCCGCGTGGGGTCGGTGGCTTTGAGCCAGAGCCAGCGGCAGCGCAGGGAGATCCCAGTGAGGTACAAATCGCGCACACCAAGCCCGCCGAACTCGATGGGTTGACATACGCGGGGCCAGCTCACCAAGCAGCTCAAAAAGACTTATATTTAGGAACGAAGGGAGTAGAACATAAATGGGCATGCATAAAATAAATCTGAACAGATCAATTTACATATTTGTTTTATTCCAGCATATTTTCTCACATACTTCAATACAACAAAAGTTTTCTCATGCGAAGTCATGAATCGTTTTTCCACCATGGTCAACCTGTGCGTTGCTAAGTGGGCAGCTTTGGCCTTCACTCGTTGATGTTCCTCTGATCAGGAATGTATGGCAGATGTGAGCTCGCATGTTACACGGTGACTGCCAAGAGGCAAGTCACCTGATCTCGGTCCAAAACTGCAAGTCTGGCTGTGTAAGTCCTTCATGTCTTCTGCACCCACAGCTTGTCTCTTCGTGCCCATCTCAAGGTCCATGCTTTGAGGGGTCTACATCCATTAGTTCATGCCATACCAATCATTGATCTTTTCTAAAATCTATTATCAATGTTCATTAGATCAATGACATATATGTTGTTATTAATTACCAAAACCACTCGGGGATTAGTTGTTCACAACTCAAACCAATCAAGATCACCAATCAATCCAAAGGACAAAAGAAATCTATTCAAACATCATAGGATGTCAACACATCATTGGATAATAATATTTGGCATAAAGCACCATGTTCAAGTAGGGAATTACAGCGGGGTGCGGGAGAGTGGACCATTGAAAAGATATGAGGGAGGTGATGAAGACAGTGATGTTGATGATGACGATCATCGCGATGATTGTTCCCCCGGCGGCACTCCGACGCCACCGATAGATAGGGGAAGAGAGGCTCCTCCTCCGGCTTGATCCTCCATAGCCTCCCCCCTAGATGGGGAGAGGTTCTCCCTCTGGTCCTTGGCCTCCATGGTGCCTCGGAGGGGCGAGAGCCCCTCTGAGATTGGACCTCTTTATCTGTTTTCTTCTGTTTCTAGGCCCCTGTTTCTGACCGAAAACCGTTTCTTATATTCCCGGAGATGTGTAACTCAGATAGAGCTGAAATTTTGAGGGAATTTTTATTTGGAAATTATCTTCCTTGCGGCTAAAGAAGAGCATCAACCGACCTACGAGGTGCCCACAAGGCAGGAGGGCGTGTCCAGGGGGTAGGTCGCGCCCTCGTGCCTTGTGGGGCCCTCAAGCACCGTCTTGGGTTGATTCTTCCTCCTAAAATCACATATATTTCAAAATAATTATTCGTAAATTTTTATCGTGTTTGGACTTCGTTTGGTATGGTATTTCTGCAAAACAAGAAACATACAAAAAAACAGGAACTGGCACTGGGCACTAGATTAATAAGTTAGTCCATCAAAATAATATAAAGGTGCACCAAGACCATAAAAAATTATAATAAACATGGCATGAATATTTTATAAATTATAGATACGTTGGATACGTATCAACCACCAAGACGACCGCTGTGGTCGCATCGAAGCCCGTCTTTTGATCTCTTTCTTTTGAAACTTCTTCTTTTCTTTGTTTTCCTATGGTTAGTTCCAACACAAGAGGAGTCAAAGAATATTTGCAAGTATTAGCAGTTGAATTGTCAATTCAACCACACATGAGACTAAATATCTGCAGTAAAATGATCAGTAGCAAAGTAGTATGGTAATATGATGGTAGTAGTAATGATAGCAATAGTAACAATACCAGAAGTAGTGGTAGTTTTGTAGCAGTTGTAACAGTAGCAGCAATAGTAGTAACTTAGCAAGAACAATATGTGAAAAACTCGTAGGCATTGGATCGGTGATTTTGTTGGATAATATTCATCATATAACAGTCATAACCTATCTAGGGCGACATAGAACTAGCTCCAATTCATCAATGGGATGTACGCATGTATTTCGTAAATAATCATATGTGCTTATGGAAAATAACTTGCATGACATATTTTGTCATACCTTCCCATGGAAGCGGGGTCCATAAGGAAACTAAGGGATATTAAGGCCTCTTTTTAATAGAGAACCAAAACAAAGCATTAACACATAGTGAATACATGAACTCCTCAAATTTTGATAATCACCGGAAATAATCCCAATTATTGTCACCTTAGGGTATGCGGATCATAACACGTAATAGGTACATATAACTTGCAAGATCGGATCATGTACACAAATATATTGGTGAAACATAAACGGTTTAGATCTGAAATTATGGCACTCGGGCCCTAGTGACAAGCATTAAGCATAGCAAAGTCATAGCAACATTAATCTCAGAACATAGTGGATACTAGGGATCAAGACCTAACAAACTAACTCGATTACATGATGAATCTCATCCAACCCATCACCGTCCAGCAAGCCTACGAAGAGATTACTCACTCCTAGCGGTGAGCATCATGAAATTGGTGATGGAGGATGGTTGATGATGACGAAGACGGAAGACCTCCCCCTCTCCGGAGCCCCGAATAGACTCCAGTTCTGGCCTCCCGATGAAGAACGGGAGATGACGGCGGCTCCATGTCATAAAGCGCGATGAAACTTCTTGATTTATTCTCGGGAAATAGGAATTTATAGGATCGACATTAGGGTCAGCGGAGCCTCGTGGGCCCCACTACCCACCAAGACGCGACAGAGGCGGTGGCACACCCTGGTGCCTAGTGGGAAGTTGGGCCCCCTCTAGTGGGTCTTGGTTCCAATATTTTTCTTTTATTCCAAAATAAATCTCCAAAAAGCTTCGTCCAATTCCGTGAACTTATATTTCTGCACAAAAAACAACACCATGGTAGTTCTGCTGAAAACAACATCATTCCGGGTTAGTTTCATTCAAATCATGCAAATTAGAGCCTGAACCAAGAGCAAAAGTGTTTGGAAAAGTTGATACGACGGAGACGTATCAACTCCCCCAAGCTTAACTCATTGCTTATTGTCAAGCAATTCAGATGACAAACTAAAAGTGATAAAGAACAACTTTTACGAACTCGTTTGTTCTTGTGTTCATATATATTCTTAAATAATACCTAGGTTTTCAGCAAAGATCATAACTAATCATGCAAACAATAACTCCTAGAAATTATATTCACTCATATCAATGGCATAATCAACTAGCGAGCAATAAAAATATCTCAAATGCCAACACTTGTCAAAACAATCATGATATAATATGGCAATAATGGTATCTCTCTAGCCCTTTCTAAGACCGCAAAACATAAATGCAGAGCACCTCCAAAGTTCAAGCAGCGACTAAACATTGTAATTCATGATAGAAGAGATCCAGTCATGATGCACAGAACATTAACTATACACAATGCATGAGGATGACAATAGTGCTCTGAGGACTGGTGCTTATTTGAGAAGGTGATGACTCAACATAAAAGTAAATAGATAGGCCCTTCGCAGAGGGAAGTAGGGATTTGCAGATGTGCCATAGCTCGAAGCATAAATCAGAGATAAATATAATTCTGGGAGGTATACCTTTCTTGTCAACATTATGACCAAAAAATTTCAATATCTTCCATGCTAAACACATTAGCGGCAGTCCCAAGTGGTAAAAGTAAAGTTTACCCCCCGTCCAACCAAAAACACAAGCCATGGCTAGCCGTATCCTCGGGTACCCTCCATACCAATAATAGTACGACAAAGTTTTGTTTAATTATTTGCAATTTTGATCATGGGACCGGGCATCCCGATTACCAGCCCCTCTCATGCGAGGATGAGTGAATAGACACTCAACATGAGAATAAACTGCTTAGTATGGAATATACTGACCACCCCCTGTCACTCCATGAGCGGTACGGGCACACAAAACAGATGTTCATTTGAACTTTTAGAGGTGGCACATGCAAATTTACCTGCAATGGCAGAGTAATACCGCATATAGGTAGATATAATGGACTCATCTGGATAAATTTGGTTTAAGGGTTTTGATGCACAAGCAGAATTCCTGCTTAGTATAGGCGAAGGCTAGCAAATAGGTTGAGAAGCGACCAGCTAGAAAGCGAAAACAGTTATGAACATGCATTGTGAATAATTAACATTGAATACTAGTATGAGTAGGATATAAAAACCATGAACATAAATATCGTGGAGGCTATGTTGGTTTTGAATCTACTACATATGTGAACATGGGCCAAGTCAAGCCACTTGAAACATTCAGAGGAGGATACCATATCATCATACTACATCATAACCATTTTAATGCATGTTATATCTAAAATAAATCATTATCCACTCCTAGCTACTTAGGCATGGCATGAGCAACTATAATCTCCAATTGCCATTGTAACATGTTTGTGTTGGAAATATGCCCTAGAGGCAATAATAAAAGTGTTATTATTATATTTCTTTGTTCATGATAATAGTCTTTTATTCATGCTATAACTGTATTATCCGGAAATCGTAATACACGTGTGAATACATAGACCACAATATGTCCCTAGTGAGCCTCTAGTTGACTAGCTCGTTGTGATCAACAAATAGTCATGGTTTCCTGGCTATGGACATTGGATGTCGTTGATAACGGGATCACATCATTAGGAGAATGATGTGATGGACAAGACCCAATCCTAAGCCTAGCACAAAGGTCGTGTAGTTCGTTTGCTAGAGCTTTGCAAATGTCAAGTATCTCTTCCTTCGACCATGAGAGCGTGTAACTCCTGGATACCGTAGGAGTGCTTTGGGTGTATCAAACGTCACAATGTAACTGGGTGACTATAAAGGTGCACTACAGGTATCTCCGAAAGTATCTATTGTTTTATGCGGATCGAGACTGGGATTTGTCACTCCGTGTAAACGGAGAGGTATCTCTGGGCCCACTCGGTAGGACATCATCATATGCGCAATGTGACCAAGGAGTTGATCACGGGATGATGTGTTACGGAACGAGTAAAGTGACTTGCCGGTAACGAGATTGAACAAGGTATAAGGATACCGACGATCGAATCTCGGGCAAGTACAATACCGCTAGACAAAGGGAATTGTATACGGGATTGATTAAGTCCTTGACATCGTGGTTCATCCGATGAGATCATCGTGGAACATGTGGGAGCCATCATGGGTATCCAGATCCCGCTGTTGGTTATTGACCGGAGAACGTCTCGGTCATGTCTGCATGTCTCCCGAACCCGTAGGGTCTACACACTTAAGGTTCGATGACGCTAGGGTTATAAAGGAAGTTTGTATGTGGTTACCGAATGTTTTTCGGAGTCCCGGATGAGATCCCGGACGTCACGAGGAGTTCCGGAATGGTCCGGAGGTAAAGATTTATATATGGGAAGTCCTATTTTGGCCACTGGAAAATGTTCGGGATTTTTCGGTATTGTACCGGGAAGGTTCTAGAAGGTTCCGGAGTGGGGCCCACCTGCATGGGGGGACCCACATGAACGTGGGTAGTGGGGGAAAGGCCCCACACCCCAGGTCAAGGCGCACCAAGATCCCCCCTTAGAAGGAATAAGATCATATCCCAAAGGGATAAGATCAAGATCCCTAAAAAGGGGGGATAACAATCGGTGGGGAAGGAAATAATGAGATTTCTTTCCTCCCACCTTGGCCAACGCCCCAATGGACTTGGAGGGCAAGAAACCAGCCCCTCCACCCCTATATATAGTGGGGAGGCGCATGGGAGCTACAGACGAAGTTCTGGCACAGCCCTACCTCTCTTCCTACTCCTCCTCTCCCATGGTGCTTGGCGAAGCCCTGCAGGATTGCCACACTCCTCCACCACCACCACGCCGTTGTGCTGCTGTTGGATGGAGTCTTCCTCAACCTCTCCCTCTCTCCTTGCTGGATCAAGGCGTGGGAGACGTCACCGGGCTGTACGTGTGTTGAACGCGGAGGTGCCGTGCGTTCGGCACTTGATCATCGATGATTTGAATCACGACGAGTACGACTCCTTCAACCCCGTTCTCTTGAACGCTTCCGCTTAGCGATCAACAAGGGTATGTAGATGCACTCTCCTTCTACTCGTAGCTGGTTTCTCCATAGATAGATCTTGGTGACGCGTAGGAAAATTTTGAATTTCTGCTACGTTCCCCAACAGTGGCATCATGAGCTAGGTCTATTGCGTAGATTCTTTGCACGAGTAGAACACAAAGTAGTTGTGGGCATTGATGTTGTTCAATATGCTTACCGTTACTAGTCCAATCTTGTTTCGACGGTATTGTGGGATGAAGCGGCCCGGACCGACCTTACACGTACTCTTATGTGAGACAGGTTCCACCGATTGACATGCACTTGGTGCATAAGGTGGCTAGCGGGTGCCAGTCTCTCCCACTTTAGTCGGAACAGATTCGATGAAAAGGGTCCTTATGAAGGGTAAATAGCAATTGGCATATCACGTTGTGGTCTTGCGTAGGTAAGAAACGTTCTTACTAGAAACCCATAGCAGCCACGTAAAACATGCAACAACAATTAGAGGACGTCTAACTTGTTTTTGCAGGGTATGCTTTGTGATGTGATATGGCCAAGAAGAATGTGATGAATGATATGTGATGTATGAGATTGATCATGTTCTTGTAATAGGATTCACGACTTGCATGTCGATGAGTATGACAACCGGCAGGAGCAATAGGAGTTGTCTTTATTTATTGTATGACCTGCGTGTCATTAAACAACGCCATGTAAATTACTTTACTTTATTGCTAAACGCGTTAGCCATAGAAGTAGAAGTAGTCGTTGGCATGACAACTTCATGAAGACACGATGATGGAGATCATGATGATGGAGATCATGGTGTCATGCCGGTGACGATGATGATCATGGAGCCCCGAAGATGAAGATCAAAAGGAGCAAAAATGATATTGGCCATATCATGTCACTATTTGATTGCATGTGATGTTTATCATGCTTATGCATCTTGTTTACTTAGGACGACGGTAGTAAATAAGATGATCCCTTACAAAATTTCAAGAAGTGTTCTCCCCTAACTGTGCACCGTTGCTACAGTTCGTCGCTTCTAAGCACCACGTGATGATCGGGTGTGATGGATTCTTACGTTCACATACAACGGGTGTAAGACAGTTTTACACAGCGAAAACACTTAGGGTTAACTTGACGAGCCTAGCATGTGCAGACATGGCCTCGGAACACGGAGACCGAAAGGTCGAGCATGAGTCGTATAGTAGATACGATCAACATGAAGATGTTCACCGATGATGACTAGTCCGTCTCACGTGATGATCGGACACGGCCTAGTTGACTCGGATCATGTAATCACTTAGATGACTAGAGGGATGTCTATCTGAGTGGGAGTTCATAAGATGAACTTAATTATCTTGAACATAGTCAAAAGACCTTTTTGCAAATTATGTCGTAAGCTCGCGCTTTAGTTCTACTGTTTTAGATATGTTCCTAGAGAAAATATAGTTGAAAGCTGACAGTAGCGATTATGCGGACAGTAGAAAGCTTATGTCCTTAATGCACCGCTCAATGTGCTGAACCCCAAACGTCGTATGTGGATGTTGCGAACATCGGACATACACGTTTTGATAACTACGTGATAGTTCAGATAAATGGTTTAAGTAGAGGCACCGAAGACGTTTTTCGAAACATCGCGGAACATATGAGATGTTTCGAGGGCTGAAATTGGGATTTCAGGCTCGTGCCCACGTCAAGAGGTATGAGACCTCCGACAATTTTCTTAGCCTACAAACTAAGGGAGAAAAGCTCAATCGTTGAGCTTGTGCTCAGATTGTCTGAGTGCAACAATCACTTGAATCGAGTGGGAGTTGATCTTCCAAATGAGATAGTGATGTTTCTCCAAAGTCATTGCCACCAAGCTGCTAGAGCTTCGTGATGAACTATAACATATCAGGGATAGATATGATGATCCTTGAGGTATTCACGATGTTTGACACCGCGAAAGTAGAAATCAAGAAGGAGCATCAATTGTTGATGGTTGGTGAAACCACTAGTTTCAAGAAGGGCAAGGGCAAGAAGGGACACTTCATGAAACGGCAAATCAGTTGCTGCTCCAGTGAAGAAACCCAAGGTTGAACCCAAACCCGAGACTAAGTGCTTCTGTAATAAGGGGAACAACCACTGGAGCAGCATTACCCTAGATACTTGGTAGATGAGAAGGCTGGCAAAGTCGATAGAAGTATATTGGATATACATTATGTTAATGTGTACTTTACTAGTACTCCTAGTAGCACAAGGGTATTAGATACCGGTTTGGTTGCTAAGTGTTAGTAACTCGAAATAAAAGCTACGGAATAAACGGAGACTAGCTAAAGGTGAGCTGACGATATGTGTTGGAAGTGTTTCCATGTTTGATGTGATCAAACATCGCACGCTCCCTCTACCATCAAGATTAGTATTAAACCTGAATGGTTTATTGAATCTCGATCGTAGTGATACACATTTTCATGCCAAAAGATATAAGATAGTAATGATAGTACCACTTACTTGTGGCACTGCCATGTAAGTCATAATGGTATAAAACACATGAAGAAGCTCCATGTTGATGGATCTTTGGACTCACTCGTTTTGAAAAGTTTGAGACATGCGAACCATGTCTATTGGTGTATATGCATGAAGAAACTCCATGCAAATGGACCGTTTGGACTCACTTGATTTTGAATCACTTGAGATATGCAAATCATACCACATGGGCAAGATGACTGAAAAGCCTCGTTTTCAGTAAGATGGAACAAGATAGCAACTTGTTGGAAGTAACACATTATGATGTGTCCAATCCAATGAGTGCTGAGGCATGCAGTGAATATCGTTATGATCTTACTTCACAGATGATTCGAGTAGATGTTGAGAATATTTACTTGATGAAACACAAGTCTGAATTATTGAATGGTTCAAGTAATTTCAGAGTGAAGTAGAAGATCATTGTGACAAGAGGATAAAATGTCTATGATATGATCATAGAGATGAATATCTGAGTTACGAGTTTTGGCACACAATTAAGACATTGTGGAAATTGTTTCACAATTAATACCGCCTGGAACACCATAGTGTGATGGTGTGTCCGAACATCATAACTGCACCCTATTGGATATGATGCATACCATGATGTCTCTTATCGAATTACCACTATCGTTCATGGGTTAGGCATTAGAGACAACCACATTCACTTTAAATAGGGCACCACATAATTCCGTTGAGATGACACCGTATGAATTATGGTTTAGAGAAACCTAAGTTGTCGTTTCTTAAAAGTTTGGGGCTACGACGCTTATGTGAAAAAGTTTCAGATTGATAAGCTCGAACCCAAAGCGGATAAAATGCATCTTCATAGGACACCCAAAACAGTTGGGTATACCTCCTGTCTCAGATCCGAAAGCAATAAGGGATTGTTTCTTGAATCGGGTCCTTTCTCGAGGAAAGGTTTCTCTCGAAAGAGTTGAGTGGGAGGATGGTGGAAACTTGATGAGGTTATTGAACCGTCTCTTCAACTAGTGTGTGGCAGAGCACAGGAAGTTGTTCCTGTGGCACCTACACCAATTGAAGTGGAAGCTTATGATAGTGATCATGAAGCTTCGGATCAAGTCACTACCGAACCTCGTAGGATGACAAGGATGCGTACTACTTCAGAGTGGTACGGTGATCCTGTCTTGAAGGTCATGTTGCTAGACAACAATGAACCTACGAGCTATGGAGAAGCAATGGTGGGCCCAAATTCCGACAAATGGTTAGAAACCATGAAATCCGAGATAGGATTCATGTATCAGAACAAAGCATGGACTTTGGTGGACTTGCCCGATGATCGGCAAGCCGTTGAGATAAATGGATCTTTTAAGAAGAAGACGGACGTGGATGGTAATGTCACCATCTATGAAGCACGACTTGTGGCGAAGAGTTTTTCACAAGTTCAAGGAGTTGACTACGATGAGATTTTCTCATCCGTAGCGATGCTTAAGTCCGTCGGATTCATGTTAGCACTAGCCGCATTTATGAAATCTGGCAGATGGATATCAAAACAAGTTTCCTTACCAGTTTTCGTAAGGAAAGGTTGTATGTAATACAATCAGAAAGTTTTTGTCGATCCTAAGGATGCTAAAAGGTATGCTAGCTCCAGCGATCCTTCAATGGACTGGAGTAAGCATCTCGGAGTTGGAATGTACGCTTTGATGAGATGATCAAAGATTTTGGGTTTATACAAAGTTTATGAGAAACTTGTATTTCCAAAGAAGTGAGTGGGAGCACTATAGAATTTCTGATAAGTATATGTTGTTGACATATTGATGATCAGAAATGATGTAGAATTTTCTGTAAAGCATATAGGGTTATTTGAAAGATGTTTTTCAATAGAAAGCCTGGATTAAGCTACTTGAACATTGAGCATCAAGATCTATAAGGATAGATCAAAATGCTTAATAATACTTTCAAATGAGCACATACCTTGACATGATCTTGAAGGTGTTCAAGATGGACCAGTCAAAGAAGGAGTTCTTGCCTGAGTTGTAAGGTACGAAGTTAAGACTTAAAGCTCGACCACGGTAGAAGAGAGAGAAAGGACAAAGGTCGTCCCCTATGCTTCAGACGTAGGCTCTATAGTATGCTGTGCTGTGTACCGCACCTGAAGTGTGCCTTGCCATGAGTCAGTCAAGGGGTACAAGAGTGATCCAAGAATGGATCACAGGACAGCGGTCAAAGTTATCCTTAGTAACTAGTGGACTAAGGAATTTTCTCGATTATGGAGGTGGTAAAAGAGTTCGTCGTAAAGGTTACGACGATGCAAGCTTGACACCTATCCGGATAGCTCTGAGTAGAGAGACCGGATACATATAATGGAGCAATAATTTAGAATAGCTCCAAGTAGAACAGTTGTTTGGAATAGCTCCAAATAGAGCGTGGTAGCTGCATCTAGGAGATGACATAGAGATTTGTAAAGCACACACGGATCTGAAAGGTTTAGTCCCGTTGACTAAAACCTCTCTCACAAGCAACATGATCAAACATAAAACTCATTGAGTGTTAATCACATAGTGATGTGAACTAGACTACTGACTCTAGTAAACTCTTGGGTATTAGTCACATGGCGATGTGACCTGTGAGTGTTAATCACATGGCGATGTGAACTGGATTATTGACTCTAGTGCAAGTGGGAGACTGTTGGAAATATGCCCTAGAGGCAATAATAAAAGTGTTATTATTATATTTCTTTGTTCATGATAATAGTCTTTTATTCATGCTATAACTGTATTATCCGGAAATCGTAATACACGTGTGAATACATAGACCACAATATGTCCCTAGTGAGCCTCTAGTTGACTAGCTCGTTGTGATCAACAGATAGTCATGGTTTCCTAGCTATGGACATTGGATGTCGTTGATAACGGGATCACATCATTAGGAGAATGATGTGATGGACAAGACCCAATCCTAAGCCTAGCACAAAGGTCGTGTAGTTCGTTTGCTAGAGCTTTGCAAATGTCAAGTATCTCTTCCTTCGACCATGAGAGCGTGTAACTCCTGGATACCGTAGGAGTGCTTTGGGTGTATCAAACGTCACAACGTAACTGGGTGACTATAAAGGTGCACTACAGGTATCTTCGAAAGTATCTATTGTTTTATGCGGATCGAGACTGGGATTTGTCACTCCGTGTAAACGGAGAGGTATCTCTGGACCCACTCGGTAGGACATCATCATATGCGCAATGTGACCAAGGAGTTGATCACGGGATGATGTGTTACGGAACGAGTAAAGTGACTTGCCGGTAACGAGATTGAACAAGGTATAAGGATACCGACGATCGAATCTCGGGCAAGTACAATACCGCTAGACAAAGGGAATTGTATACGGGATTGATTAAGTCCTTGACATCGTGGTTCATCCGATGAGATCATCGTGGAACATGTGGGAGCCATCATGGGTATCCAGATCCCGCTGTTGGTTATTGACCGGAGAACGTCTCGGTCATGTCTGCATGTCTCCCGAACCCGTAGGGTCTACACACTTAAGGTTCGATGACGCTAGGGTTATAAAGGAAGTTTGTATGTGGTTACCGAATGTTGTTCGGAGTCCCGGATGAGATCCCGGACGTCATGAGGAGTTCCGGAATGGTCCGGAGGTAAAGATTTATATATGGGAAGTCCTATTTTGGCCACTGGAAAATGTTCGGGATTTTTCCGTATTGTACCGGGAAGGTTCTAGAAGGTTCCGGAGTGGGGCCCACCTGCATGGGGGGACCCACATGAACGTGGGTAGTGGGGGAAAGGCCCCACACCCCTAGTCAAGGCGCACCAAGATCCCCCCTTAGAAGGAATAAGATCATATCCCAAAGGGATAAGATCAAGATCCCTAAAAAGGGGGGATAACAATCGGTGGGGAAGGAAATAATGAGATTTCTTTCCTCCCACCTTGGCCAACGCCCCAATGGACTTGGAGGGCAAGAAACCAGCCCCTCCACCCCTATATATAGTGGGGAGGCGCATGGGAGCTACAGACGAAGTTCTGGCACAGCCCTACCTCTCTTCCTACTCCTCCTCTCCCATGGTGCTTAGCGAAGCCCTGCAGGATTGCCACGCTCCTCCACCACCACCACGCCGTTGTGCTGCTGTTGGATGGAGTCTTCCTCAACCTCTCCCTCTCTCCTTGCTGGATCAAGGCGTGGGAGACGTCACCGGGCTGTACGTGTGTTGAACGCGGAGGTGCCGTGCGTTCGGCACTTGATCATCGATGATTTGAATCACGACGAGTACGACTCCTTCAACCCTGTTCTCTTGAACGCTTCCGCTTAGCGATCTACAAGGGTATGTAGATGCACTCTCCTTCTACTCGTAGCTGGTTTCTCCATAGATAGATCTTGGTGACGCGTAGGAAAATTTTGAATTTCTGCTACGTTCCCCAACAGTTTGATCATAATATGCTGAATCATGGATATTGAGTTAAACATATTTATAAAAGCAAGAACAAGTTGAGTTCATACCCGCTTTTCCTTGCCATAATCACTTCATCAAATTTTTTCATTATTGCCTTTCACTTGCACGACCGAATGATATGAAAATAATAACAATGCAAGAGTGCCGTTGACTAAGCAGGAATCCGCAACATTTTATTCAAATGAGAAGGCAAAATAATACAGGCTCTTTGTCGGCTCAACAATACTGCATATGAGAGGCACTCAACATTTTCATCATGGTCTTCTCATACCGACTCAACAAAAGAAAAGAATTTCAGAGAAACATATTGAAATATTATTGGAGTTTTTGATTTTTGTTGAAGAAAGAAAATTAAAAGAAGAAAAACAAAAAGAGAAAAAGTATTTATACGGGAGAGCTCCGAACAGGCAAAAAATTGAGAAATATTTTTGGGTTTTCTTTTAATACTACAACTGATTTAAACTAGAAAGAAAAATTGAAAATGATCGAGAAATATTTTTGGATTTTTTTCAAAGTTTTTCAAACACACAAGAAGAAAGCAAAAAAATAAATATGACATGGATTATATAATGAAAAAGTATGAACGCCGACAACTGGAATGAAGTGTGTGATCATGAATGTAATGTCGTTTTAAAATACGTAGTCCCCCAAGCTTAGGCTTTTGCCTAGCTTGGTAATCACCATCCGTAGCCTGGGTAATAGTCAGAATGATAGCTCGTGGAGGCTCTCGATGCAGCCTCCTCAGCCTGGCGGGAAGCCTCTACTGCCGCGTTTGTACTCACGCCTCTCTCTCATAGATGTAATATCTTCCTTTAGTCTCGTAATCAAAGAGAGTAGGTGCATGGAAAATAATAGGTACAATGGTTTTTTTATCGAACATCAAGTTGTAATTGTGATTTTGAGCTCCATACTTAATGAACTTATGACACTGCATTGCATCAAAGTCTAGGTATTGGGTAGGTAAAATAGGATCATTGGGTATAGGTGTCACACCTAGACTTCTTGCTACATGCGGGGCATAAATTCCTCCATAAAAATGACCACTATAAGCATTGCATTGCAACCTCCGTGCAACGATTGCACCAGGATTATAATGTTTAGTCCCCGTTAGAGCAATGTGTATGAGGCTCAAGTCTGGGGCACTGTAACGCCCTCGATGCGGCTATATCTCCCACGTGTCTAAGCACGACTTAGAGGCATAACCGCATTGAAAGCAATGTCGCAAGTGAGGTAATCTTCACACAACCCATGTAATACAATAAGGGAAAAAGATACATAGTTGGCTTACAATCGCCACTTCACACAATTAGATGAATAAAGCATTACATCAACCAGATACAATCAAGGTCGGACTACGGAAGCAAAATAAAAGAAGAACCCCAAATGCGACAAGGTCCCCGATCGACCCCAACTGGGCTCCACTTCTGATCAACTAGAACGAAATAACACAAAGGACAAGATCTTCATCGAGCTCCTCCTGAGCTTGGTTGCGTCAACTGCACGGTCTCGTCGGCACCTGCAAGCTGGTTTTGGAAGTATCTGTGAGTCACGGGGACTCAGCAATCTCACACCCTCGCGATCAAGACTATTTAAGCTTAAGGGTAGGAAAGGGTAGTGAGGTGGAGCTGCAGCAAAGCACTAAGCATATATGGTGGCTAACTTATGCAAATGAGAGCGAGAAGAGAAGCAAAGCACGGTCGAGAAGCTAATAGTGATCAATAAGTGATCCCGAAGGTACTTACGTTCAAGCATAACACGAGACTGTGTTCTCTTCCCGGACTCCGCAAAAAAGAGACCATCACGGTTACACACGCGGTTGATTCATTTTAATTAAGTTAAGTGTCAAGTTCTCTACAACCGGATATTAACAAATTCCCATATGCCCATAACCATGGGCACGGCTTTCGAAAGTTTATACCCTGCAGGGGTGTCCCAACTTAGCTCATCACAAGCTCTCACGGTCACCGAAGGATATTCCTTCTCCCAGGAAGACCCGATCAGACTCGAAATCCCGGTTACAAGACATCTCGACAATGGTAAAACAAGACCAGCAAAGCCGCCCGAATGTGCCAACAAATCCCGATAGGAGCTGCACATATCTCGTTCTCAGGGCACACCGGATGAACACTACGTACAACTAAAACCAACCCTCAAGTTTCCCTGAGGTGGCGCTGCAAGTGGATCTGTTTTGGACCAACACTCAGAGGAGCACTGGCCCAGGGGTTTAAAATAAAGATGACCCTTGAGTCCACGGAACCCAAGGGGAAAAGGCTTAGGTGGCAAATGGTAAAACCAAGGTTGGGCCTTGCTGGAGGAGTTTTATTCAAGGCGAACTGTCAAGGGGTTCCCATAACACCCAACCGTATAAGGAACGCAAAATCAAGGAACATAATACTGGTATGACAGAAACTAAGGCGGCAAGAGTGGAACAAAACACCAGGCATAAGGCCGAGCCTTCCACCCTTTACCAAGTATATAGATGCATTAAAGTAAATAAGAGATAATAATGATATCCCAACAGAATCCATGTTCCAACATGGAACAAACTTCATCTTCACCCTTCGCCACTTCACACAATTACATGAATAAAGCATTACATCAACCAGATACAATCAAGGTCCGACTACGGAACCAAAATAAAAGAAGAACCCCAAATGCGACAAGGTCCCCGATCGACCCCAACTAGGCTCCACTACTAATCAACTAGAACGAAACAACACAAAGGACAAGATCTTCATCGAGCTCCTCCTGAGCTTGGTTGCGTCAACTACACGGTCTCTTCGGCACCTGCAAGCTGGTTTTGGAAGTATCTGTGAGTCACGGGGACTCAGCAATCTCACACCCTCGCGATCAAGACTATTTAAGCTTAAGGGTAGGAAAGGGTAGTGAGGTGGAGCTGCAGCAAAGCACTAAGCATATATGGTGGCTAACTTATGCAAATGAGAGCGAGAAGAGAAGCAAAGCACGGTCGAGAAGCTAATAGTGATCAATAAGTGATCCCGAAGGTACTTACGTTCAAGCATAACACGAGACTGTGTTCTCTTCCCGGACTCCACAAAAAAGAGACCATCACGGTTACACACGCGGTTGATTCATTTTAATTAAGTTAAGTGTCAAGTTCTCTACAACCGGATATTAACAAATTCCCATATGCCCATAACCATGGGCACGGCTTTCGAAAGTTTATACCCTGCAGGGGTGTCCCAACTTAGCTCATCACAAGCTCTCACGGTCACCGAAGGATATTCCTTCTCCCAGGAAGACCCGATCAGACTCGAAATCCCGGTTACAAGACATCTCGACAATGGTAAAACAAGACCAGCAAAGCCGCCCGAATGTGCCAACAAATCCCGATAGGAGCTGCACATATCTCGTTCTCAGGGCACACCGGATGAACACTACGTACAACTAAAACCAACCCTCAAGTTTCCCTGAGGTGGCGCTGCAAGTGGATCTGTTTTGGACCAACACTCAGAGGAGCACTGGCCCAGGGGTTTAAAATAAAGATGACCCTTGAGTCCACGGAACCCAAGGGGAAAAGGCTTAGGTGGCAAATGGTAAAACCAAGGTTGGGCCTTGCTGGAGGAGTTTTATTCAAGGCGAACTGTCAAGGGGTTCCCATAACACCCAACCGTATAAGGAACGCAAAATCAAGGAACATAATACTGGTATGACAGAAACTAAGGCGGCAAGAGTGGAACAAAACACCAGGCATAAGGCCGAGCCTTTCACCCTTTACCAAGTATATAGATGCATTAAAGTAAATAAGAGATAATAATGATATCCCAACAGAATCCATGTTCCAACATGGAACAAACTTCATCTTCACCCTTCGCCACTTCACACAATTACATGAATAAAGCATTACATCAACCAGATACAATCAAGGTCCGACTACGGAACCAAAATAAAAGAAGAACCCCAAATGCGACAAGGTCCCCGATCGACCCCAACTAGGCTCCACTACTGATCAACTAGAATGAAACAACACAAAGGACAAGATCTTCATCGAGCTCCTCCTGAGCTTGGTTGCGTCAACTGCACGGTCTCGTCGGCACCTGCAAGCTGGTTTTGGAAGTATCTGTGAGTCACGAGGAGTCAGCAATCTCACACCCTCGCGATCAAGACTATTTAAGCTTATGGGTAAGGTAAAGGTATGAGGTGGAGCTACAGCAAGCGACTAGCATATATGGTGGCTAACATATTCGCAAAAGAGAGCGAGAAGAGAAGGCAAACCATGAACGAAGAACTATGATCAAGAAGTGATCCTAGAACAACCTACGTCAAACATAAATCCAACACCGTGTTCACTTCCCGGACACCGCCGGAAAGAGACCATCACGGTTACACACGCAGTTGACTCATTTTAATTAAGTTAAGGTTCAAGTTATCTACAACCGGACATTAACAAATTCCCATCTGCCCATAACCGCAGGCACGGCTTTCGAAAGTTCAAATCCCTGCAGGGGTGTCCCAACTTAGCCCATGACAAGCTCTCACGGTCAACGAAGGAATAGACCTTCTAGCGGGAAGACCCGATCAGACTCGGAATCCCGGTTACAAGACATTTCGACAATGGTAGAACAAGTCCAGCAAGAGCGCCCGATGTGCCGACATCCTGATAGGAGCTGCACATATCTCGTTCTCAGGGAAACACCGGATGAGCGCTCCGTACAACTAAAACCAGCCCTCAAGTTTCCCCGAGGTGGCGTTGCAAAGGACTCTAGTTCGGACCAACACTTAGACAAGCACGGGCCCCGGGGGGGGGGTTAAAATAAAGATGACCCTCGGGATGCGCGACTCCCAAGGGAAAAGGCTAGGTGGCGAATGGTAAAACCAAGGTTGGGCCTTCCTGGAGGAGTTTTATTCAAGGTGAACTATCAAGGGGTTCCCATTATTACCCAACCACGTAAGGAACGCAAAATCTGAGAACATAACACCGATATGACAGAAACTAGGGCGACAAGAGTGGAACAAAACAGCAGGCATAAGGCAGAGCCTTCCGCCCTTTACCAAGTATATAAATGCATTAATTAAATAAGATATATTGTGATATCCCAACAAGTAAACATGTTCCAACAAGGAACAACATCTCCATGTTCCAACAAGGAACAAAACTTCAATCTTCACCTGCAACTAACAACGCTATAAGAGGGGCTGAGCAAAGCGGTAACATAGCCAAACAATGGTCTGCTAGGACAAGGTGGGTTAGAGGCTTGGTTCAACAATATGGGTGGCATGATAAGCGAGTGGTAGGTATCGCAGCATAGGCATAGCAAAAGAGCGAGCATCTAGCAAGCAAAGATAGAAGTGATTTTGAGGGTATGATCATCTTGCCTGAAATCCCGCAAGGAAGAAGAATGAGTCCATGAAGAAGATAAACGGGCGTAGACGAACGGGTCCTCACAAACGCGACGTTACTGGAACCAACCCGAAGAAGCAAACACCGGAAAGAAGCACACAACATAGTAAACAACCAACTCAAGAATATGGTATGATATGCGGGATGCGGTATGCGATGCATATGCATGATTTGACAAGGAATGCATGAACCTGGCCTCAACTTGGAAATCCAAGTGTGCCACTGGAAAGATGAGATGAAATCGCTTGAAAACGATATAAAGATCACCGGAATTGGAGTTACGGTTTGGAAATGGCAAGCGATTCAAATATAGCCACGGTCTGCGATATACAGCAAGTAGCCATCTAAATGCAACGAGACGAACATGCTACAGCACTCAAACATGACAACAAAATACATGGGAGGGATCCATTCATGATGCTTGACAAAAGAGGAACACTGAGCTACGGCCAATTCACCCATTAACAGGTTCAAACAAGCATGGCAAAAATGCATTTGGTAAACAGATTTCAGACTTAGTGAAATTAACACTTGTCTGGAATTTCAGATCAGATAGCACTCTTTGGAGCAACAAAACTACATGCTACAGGACCTACACATGGCAAAGTAAAGCATGTAATAGAGCTACTCAAGGAGCTTAACAAAAGTTCCTTAGTGAAATTGAGCCAAAAGGGATCAGAAAATACAATTGCAAGCATGTGAACATGGCAAAAACATAATCAGATCTCAGACTTACTGAAAACTGGAGCATGCTGAAACAGATATCAAGTAGGCATGTTTACGAGCTCGATGCACTCACTACAGAGCAAGTCATGACAAGCTAAGCATACACCCATCAATAATACACAAAATGCAAGCTAGACATGGCAAGAACAATAGCATAGCATGCACGTATCAACTACAACATCCTCGGCAAAATCGCTAACAAGTAGACAATCTGCCCAGATTCACGAAATGACAAAAGTAGAGCTCGATTGACTCAAGCTAGGGTGCTCCATAATTGCAAACAAAGACATGGATGGATAGAGCACTACAAGATTAACAAAATATCCTTACTGATCATCCTCAAAAGAGGCACGGATCACTAGGAAACAACATGAACATATGACCATATGAGATAAACAGCTCAAGGACTTAGTGGAAAAGCTAAGTCCCTGAAATCAGCATTAGCAAATGCCTCACTTTACAAGCTCGTGCTAGTCACCACACACATCACAAAAATACATGGGTTGCACCTCTGGAAAGATGGCAAAACCCTTAACAAAACATATGTAGAGCTCAAGGGCATATCATGCACACAATAATCATGGCAAAAATGACAAATAACTAAATGGAGCAGCAGATCTGACAATTATCTCAAGTAGCACTCTTCTAACAGCATTTCGGTCATCAAGATGAACTCAAATGAAAATGATGCAGTGAGATGAAATGATGTACTCTCTGAGATGAACATTTTGATATGCTATATGCCAAAAATGGAGCTACGGATGCAGAGTTATTGCATGTTGAACAGGGCTCCAGAGAGTAAATATTTTTGGGACTTAGGGAAAAACGAGGTCAACCTCTGTCAGATCCAGATCTGGTGCGGAGTTCGAGGTTCAACAAAAGTCATCGCCAGAGAGGAGGGAGATTGCCGGAGTGGAGGGGTCCGGCCAGATCCTGGCGCGGGTCGCCGGATCGGCGTCGGCGGCGTGCTGGAGAGGCGCGGGCGACGTGCGGAGAGAGCTCGGGCGGCGCGCTGCGGGTGCCGGCGTGGAGGCGCGGGCGACAGCGGCCATCGCGGGCGAGGGGCGGCGGCCGGCGCAGGCGAAGAGCGGCGGCGCGCGCGGGATTCGGCGGGGAGCGGCGCGGGTGCTCCAGCGGGGATGCGGCCCGGGTGCGGCCCGGGGCGGGCCGGCCTCGGGCCCCGGCGGGCCTGGCGGTTGGCGCGGTGAAGTAGGGCGCGGCGCGGGCGACGTGGCACAGCGGGATTGGAGGAGGGAGTCGGCGGAGCTGATGTGTCACCTCGCCATTGGCCGGGCGACGTGGCGGCTGGGTGGACGCGTCCGACCACTGGGCGGACATGTCCGGTGGCGCGGGGAGGAGTGGATCTAGGGTTCATCCGCGATTTTTGGGGAGGGGATCACATATTTATAGGTAGAGGGAGCTAGGAGAGTCCAAATGAGGTGCGGTTTTCGGCCACGCGATCGTGATCGAACGACCGAGATGATGGAGATGTC
Source organism: Triticum aestivum (assembly GCF_018294505.1). NCBI lineage: Eukaryota > Viridiplantae > Streptophyta > Magnoliopsida > Poales > Poaceae > Triticum > Triticum aestivum. The sequence goes on from NC_057812.1 coordinate 270,073,509, forward strand.
TTAGGCGGGTTTTGGGCCAAGATGGAGGGGTGTTGGGCTGCAACACACACGAGGCCTTTTCGGTCCCTCGGTTAACCGTTGGAGTATCAAACGAAGTCCAAATGGCACGAAACTTGACAGGCGGTCTACCGGTAGTAAACCAAGGCCGCTTGGCAAGTCTCGGTCCAATCCGGAAATTTTTAATCCCCACACATGAAAGAAAGGTAGAAATGACCACCGGAGGAGATAGGAGCACCGGAATGCAAAACGGACAACAGGGAAAATGCTCGGATGCATGAGACGAACATGTATGCAAATGAAATGCACATGATGACATGATATGCAAATGCATGACACGCAAGCAATGACAAGGAAACAACATCAAATAACTGGAGGACACGTGGCACATCAGTCTCGGGGCGTTACAACACTCCACCACCACGGGAGGATCTCGTCCCGAGATCTAGAATGGCATCGGAGGGACAACGGAAGAGAAAGAGAAGAGGTAAAACTAAGTTGCTCCTTTGACAAACGAGTGAAACCAAATAACCTTGAGAGGTTGAACAAATTGAAGAAAAGAATACAACGAAGGTAAACAAAGTCGAAAACACTCCGTTAGCAAGGAGGGACAAAGAACATTGCGAAAAACCCCGATGTTGAAGGGCAAGATATATATTGAAAGCACTCCAGTTAAGAAGTTATGCAAGACTTGATACGGTGAAAAGAACTTGAGCAGAGGACACGACACTCCGGTTAAATGGATAGGCATGAAAAGAACATGATATTTGAGAAAACGAGATGATGGGTGAATATTGCAGCAATACAAAGCCTCGGGAATAAATGAAAGAATGCAAAGAAAAGAATGGAGAAGAAAAACAACATGTTCTACCTCAAACGAATTTGAGAGAGCATCCTTAAAAGAGAAGGATTGAACGGAGTTGTTGGGAAATCAACAACGAAAAGAACAGGCTTGTTGAGGCTTATGGAAAACATCTCGAGATTATGAGGTGAAATTCTGCCACTAATGGAAACAATAGATTGGGTTGATATGAACAAGACGAGAAACTTATTTCACCGGGAGGATAGATGAAGAACTTGGGTCATTTGTGAGCACCATAAATAGCAACAAACCTTAGGGAAGGCTTTAGGTGAAATCTAACCCAAGATAACTCTAAAGAAGAGATTGATGGATTTAAAATACCTCATTCCTAACAACATGTGAATCATGGAACATGAACTCAAATTATCAAGAATGACGTAATACCACCTTCAATGATATGGAAGAAAGAATTGCACTTTAAAATGCCAGATAAAGAATGCTTGAGCTCCACTGAAAAGAATCTTGATGAGCACTTGAAACCAAGAATTAAATCATCGTGAACAAACTCCGGAAGAAAAGATTAACATATGGATGAAACAAGAATAAGAATTACATTATGCTTAACCTTCACCAATTTAATTGATGACAAGCAACGGATTTGGCATACTACTTATTCTAGTTGCAACGGATTGAAGAGAGATATAGCATGAACTTGGGAAGGTCTTCAACGATCCACTGGTAGAATTTGAAAAGCACGAATGCATAGATATGATACACGAAGGAAGAAAAACTCTTGAACGAACCACCGTAAGAATTGAAAAAGAATGATTAAAACATGAAGAAACACCGGGAAGAATTAGCAAATGAATGAAGATGCTTGGGAGAATTTAGATATATGAGAACGAAGAGATCACGAGCCGATTAAAGATCACTTGCACGAAGCACCGGTAAAATTGGGAGAATGATAGCTGAAAGCTGAGAATGAATAAACCTGAATTGATGGACTCCGGATGAACAAACTAAAAAGGCTCCTGAATTGCTCCGGATGTATAAAAAGAATTCTCACAATCGAACAATTATGAGAGGATGGCAACAAGCTAGAATCACGAATCTTGAAGAGAATGGAGCAAGATTGAAAGAAGAATCTTCTTAGGTCTTCCAAACTGAGAATGACAACGAGAAATACCACCATGAATTGTTTAGACCCTCCGGAAGAATCAAAACAAAGAGGTTGAGCCAATGATGAAAAGAATTTGGAAGATCTAGGAGAAAGGCATTTGACTGATGATAACTCATTCGTACGTCAAACTTGGAAAAGAATTTGAGAGTAACGCCGGGAAAATAAGAAGAGTTAGGTAAGATCCTGGGAAAAGACCTGTGGGTTAGGGCCCACTCAAAAGATACACCGTTGAAAATATTAATTGAAAAGGAGAATGCACCGGTTCAATTAAATGACTTGAATGAGATAACATCCTCGAAAGAGCTTGAACGAAAGCAGAGTGAAAACACGAATCTTCGGGATATCTTGAGCACTCCGGAACAAATGAATAGCAAGTGGGGAATGATTATGAGGTGCACCGGCATAAGAAAAGCATTGGGAAAAAAGAAAAGACTATGCTCAATACCAAAGCTTGAATTGAATCCACCGGAGAAGAAAGAGAACGAATAATGATGAACTTGAAACTCTGCTACTATCTTCCTGATATTCACCGGATAAGAATATTGACGGAAAAGAATGGAGAGGCTTCACATCAATAACATGATAGTTGAATAAGAAATCCGAATCCTTGAAGGAAAAAGGGTTGGGAGGGTGGGGAAAACAAAGACAACTTGGGACGGATGAAACAACCAATGTTGAGATCTTAGATTGAATCTTGCGGATGTGGAATGATCGGATCCACTTGGAAAGAAACACACCGGTTGAAAAGGATTGACATGACAATCTCGATTATCATGAAGGATTAGTATTCCCATAGGAATATGAGAACACCATTTGGGGAAGGTATGGAGTCAACATTTGACTTCGAAGCAACTCGAATACCACCACTCAAAACAAAACGAAGGATTGGCTTGTAGAATAAGCCGGAACAAACATATGATAGAGATTTTGTCCAAAGTTTTTGTGGTGGGGCCTACACGGGCTCGATCGTATAGCACCATCATGTACAAGGCAGTGCACATGACATACGAAGCGTCCCCGAGTCGGCATAGCCAAGGACTCTTTAAGACACAACGAGACCACTGTAAAACCAACCGTGAATAGGCGTACCACTAGACGTCGAATCCCAATTTCATATCATACATCTGTCGGAAAGATATCCTAAGAGCTACTTGAATTCCCACCTATGAAACTCCCGAACCTTTCCGGTTATGCAATCAGGTGTTGGGGATACAGGGGAAGCATAATATCTCACCCAAAACTAGCAAATCCTACATCCAGCTGTATCCATCCTTTAACACATAACCAAGAAACCTTCAGAAATCATCTACCTCAACCTTCGAAAAGCATTCGTTATACAAGTTATGGCAATACTCCCAAACTCCCGCCCCAGTACTGGGTGGCGTCGAGGTTATCTCACCCACGAACTGCATAAAAGAGATTTTCGATGTCGGTGTACTAAACTCAGGTATTCCAGAATTGCAATGATAAAATTATGGTGACAACACCTCAGAGATCAACTCCCCGGGACACTTCCAGGAAACCCCTGACAGGAGGCACCAAGACAATGTTCTCGTCACAAAACCATTGGAACGATTCCAAGATACCCGCGTGGTCCTAAATTTTTTTTAGTGAAATTTGAGAAGAGAAGAGTCAAAACTCTACGTCAGGATGCCTTACCAGAGCGATGAGGAGACTGGGGAGTAAAAAGAATTCCTAAACTCTCCGATATATAATTCCTAAATGACTCAAAACATTTTTCTAGACACAACTCGACTGCTAAAAACAATCAAGCAATGGGTCTCCTAAGGTCGGGGAAGGCTCTGATACCAAATTGTAACGCCCTCGATGCGGCTATATCTCCCACGTGTTGAAGCACAACTTAGAGGCATAACCGCATTGAAAGCAATGTCGCAAGTGAGGTAATCTTTACACAACCCATGTAATACAATAGGGGAAAAAGATACATAGTTGGCTTACAATCGCCACTTCACAAAATTACATGAATAAAGCATTACATCAACCAGATACAATCAAGGTCCGACTACGGAACCAAAATAAAAGAAGAACCGCAAATGTGACAAGGTCCCCGATCGACCCCAACTAGGCTCCACTACTGATCAACTAGAATGAAACAACACAAAGGACAAGATTTTCATCGAGCTCCTCCTGAGCTTGGTTGCGTCAACTGCACGGTCTCGTCGGCACCTGCAAGCTGGTTTTGGAAGTATCTATGAGTCATGAGGACTCAGCAATCTCACACCGTCGCGATCAAGACTATTTAAGCTTATGGGTAAGGTAAAGGTATGAGGTGGAGCTGCAGCAAGCGACTAGCATATATGGTGTCTAACATATTCGCAAAAGAGAGCGAGAAGAGAAGGCAAAGCACAAACAAAGAACTATGATCAAGAAGTGATCCTAGAACAACCTACGTCAAACATAACTCCAACACCGTGTTCACTTCCGGACACCGCCGGAAAGAGACCATCACGGTTACACACGCAGTTGACTCATTTTAATTAAGTTAAGGTTCAAGTTATCTACAACCGGACATTAACAAATTCCCATCTGCCCATAACCGCGGGCACGACTTTCAAAAGTTCAAATCCCTGCAGGGGTGTCCCAACTTAGCCCATGACAAGCTCTCACGGTCAACGAAGGAATAGACCTTCTAGCGGGAAGACCCGATCAGACTCGGAATCCCGTTTACAAGACATTTCGACAATGGTAAAACAAGTCCAGCAAGACCGCCCGATGCGCCGACATCCTGATAGGAGCTGCACATATCTCGTTCTCAGGGCAACACTGGATGAGCGCTCCGTACAACTAAAACCAGCCCTCAAGTTTCCCCGAGGTGGCGCTGCAAAGGACTCTAGTTCGGACCAACACTTAGACAAGCACTGGCCCGGGGGGGGGGGTTAAAATAAAGATGACCCTCGGGATGCGCGACTCCCAAGGGAAAAAGGCTAGGTGGCGAATGGTAAAACCAAGGTTGGGCCTTGCTGGAGGAGTTTTATTCAAGGTGAACTGTCAAGGGGTTCCCATTATTACCCAACCGCGTAAGGAACGCAAAATCTGAGAACATAACACCGATATGACAGAAACTAGGGCAACAAGAGTGGAACAAAACACCAGGCATAAGGCAGAGCCTTCCACCCTTTACCAAGTATATAGATGCATTAATTAAATAAGATATATTGTGATATCCCAACAAGTAAACATGTTCCTACAAGGAACAACATCTCCATGTTCCAACAAGGAACAAAACTTCAATCTTCACCTGCAACTAACAACGCTATAAGAGGGGCTGAGCAAAGAGGTAACATAGCCAAACAACGGTTTGCTAGGACAAGGTGGGTTAGAGGCTTGGTTCAACAATATGTGTGGCATGATAAGCGAGTGGTATGTATCACAGCATAGGCATAGCAAAAGAGCGAGCATCTAGCAAGCAAAGATAGAAGTGATTTCGAGGGTATGATCATCTTGCCTGAAATCTCGCAAGGAAGAAGAACGAGTCCATGAAGAAGATAAACGGGCGTAGACGAATGGGTCCTCACAAACGCGACGTTACTGGAACCAACCCGAAGAAGCAAACACCGGAAATAAGCACACAACATAGTAAACAACCAACTCATGAATATGGTATGATATGCGGGATGCGGTATGCGATGCATATGCATGATTTGGCAAGGAATGCATGAACCTGGACTCAACTTGGAAATCCAAGTGTGCCAATGGAAAGATGATATGAAATCGCTTGAAAACGATATAAAGATCACCGGAATCGGAGTTACGGTTTGGAAATGGCAAGCGATTCAAATATGGCCACGGTCTGCGATATACAGCAAGTAGCCATCTAAATGCAACGAGATGAACATGCTACAACACTCAAACATGAAAACAAAATACATGGCAGGGATCCATTCATGATGCTTGAAAAAAGAGGAACACTGAGCTATGGCCAATTCACCCATTAACATGTTCAAACAAGCATGGCAAAAATGCATTTGGTAAACAGATTTCAGACTTAGTGAAATTAACACTTGTCTGGAATTTCAGATCAGATAGCACTCTTTGGAGCAACAAAACTACATGCTACAGGACCTACACATGGCAAAGTAAAGCATGGCATGGAGCTACTCAAAGAGCTTAACAAAAGTCCCTTAGTGACCTTGAGCCAAAATGGATCAGAAAATACAATTGCAAGCATGTGAACATGGCAAAAACATAATCAGTTCTCAGACTTAGTGAAAACTGGAGCATGCTAAAACAGATATCAAGTAGGCATGTTTACGAGCTCGATGCACTCACTATAGAGAAAGTCATGACAAGCTAAGCATACACCCATCAATAATACACAAAATGCAAGCTAGACATGGCAAGAACAGTAGCATAGCATGCACGGATCAACTACAACATCCTCGGCAAAATCGCTAACAAGTAGACAATCTGCCCAGATTCACGAAATGACAAAAGTAGAGCTCGATTGACTCAAGCTAGGGTGCTCCATAATTGCAAACAAAGACATGGATGGATAGAGCACTACAAGATTAACAAAATACCCTTACTGATCATCCTCAAAAGAGGCACGGATCACTAGGAAACAACATGAACATATGACCATATGAGATAAACAGCTCAAGGACTTAGTGGAAAAGCTAAGTCCCTGAAATCAGCATTAGCAAATGCCTCACTTTGCAAGCTCGTGCTAGTCACCACACACATCACAAAAATACATGGGTTGCACCTCTGGAAAGATGGCAAAACCCTTAACAAAACATATGTAGAGCTCAAGGGCATATCATGCACACAATAATCATGGCAAAAATGACAAATAACTAAATGGAGCAGCAGATCTGACAATTATCTCAAGTATCACTGTTTTAACAGCATTTCGGGCATCAAGATGAACTCAAATGAAAATGATGCAATGAGATGAAATGATGTACTCTCTGAGATGAACATTTTGATATGCTATATGCCAAAAACGGAGCTACGGATGCAGAGTTATGGCATGTTGAACAGGGCTCCAGAGAGTAAATATTTTTGGGACTTAGGGAAAAACAAGGTCAACCTCTGTCAGATCCAGATCTGGCGCGGAGTTCGAGGTTCAACAACAGTCATCACCGGAGAGGAGGGAGATGGCCGGAGTGGAGGGGTCCGGCCGGATCCTGGCGCGGGTCGCCGGATCAGCTTCGGCGGCGTGCTGGAGAGGCGCGGGCGATGCGCGGAGAGAGCTCGGGCGGCGCGCTGCGGGTGCCGGCGTGGAGGCGCGGGCGCAGCGGCCGTCGCGGGTGACGGGCGGCGGCCGGCGCAGGCGAAGAGCGGCGGCGCGCGCGGGATTCGACGGCGGAGCGGCGCGGGTGCTCCAGCGGGGGTGCGGCCCGGGGCGGGCTGGCCTCAGGCCCCGGCGGGCCTGGCGGTTGGGGCGGTGAAGTGGGGCGCGGCGCGGGCGACGTGGCGCAGCGGGATTGGAGGAGGGAGTCGGCGGAGCTGATGTGTCGCCTCGCCATTGGCCGGGCGACGTGGCGGCTGGGTGGACGCGTCCGGCCACCGGGCGGACATGTCCGGTGGCGCGGGGAGGAGTGGATTTAGGGTTCATCCGTGATTTTTGGGGAGGGGATCACATATTTATAGGTAGAGGGAGCTAGGAGAGTCCAAATGAGGTGCGGTTTTCGGCCACGCGGTCGTGATCGAACGACCGAGATGATGGAGATGTCTTAGGCGGGTTTTGGGCCAAGATGGAGGGGTGTTGGGATGCAACACATACGAGGCCTTTTCGGTCCCTCGGTTAACCGTTGGAGTATCAAACGAAGTCCAAATGGCACGAAACTTGACAGGCGGTCTACCGGTAGTAAACCAAGGCCGCTTGGCAAAGTCTTGGTCCAATCCGAAAATATTTAATCCCCACACACGAAAGAAAGGTAGAAATGACCACCGGAGGAGATAGGAGCGCCGGAATGCAAAACAGACAACGGGGAAAATGCTCGGATGCATGAGACGAACATGTATGCAAATGAAATGCACATGATGACATGATATGCAAATGCATGGCACACAAGCAATGACAAGGCAACAACATCAATTAACTGGAGGACACGTGGCACATCGGTCTCGGGGCGTTACAGGCACATAGTGTACTGCAATCTTGTTTACCCACGATCCATTTGCCATTAAAAGTGCAAAGTAACGGATAGATGGAAATTGTATACTTTTTATTATAGTTTGTGTAACTCCTCTATCCTCACCACAACAGAGGCTAGTTAAGAACATCTCATACTCAGATTTTGATGGTTCGTCTAGCGAACCCCAATATGGAATTTTGCATGTACCACCGAATTCTTGTAGAGGCATGGTAAAGGCGCTATCATAAAGGCAAAATGAAACTCTAGAATCACGAGAATGATACCTAAATATCTTGGTGAATGATTGGGTGAGGTGGTGATGCTAGATACACTTATCTGCGACGAAGGGAGCGAGCTTGGTGTTATGACCATACTGATCAAATTCTTCCTTAATACCCGCACCTATCATGAACTCATCACATGGGCAGAGGCACGATTTGGTATGGGCATCCCTTACTGAGCTTGCGCTTGGCTCATTATAGGCCTGTCGTATCGAGCTCTCACTCGATGATGCCTCCGAGGACCACCGCCTCGAAGAACTCCTCCTAAAGAGGTACGCTTTATCTATGAAGAATTTCTGAAATTTTTGAGCCATAAAATAATGTCAACAAAACTTCACAAAACTGATAGTAACTACTCATATGGATGTTTAGAGGCTATATGAAGCATTCAAACTACTTGGAACTCAAATAATTCAACATGCAAGCTCATTTTCAGTAGCACCAAGAGTAGCTAATTACTCAAAATATAGACCACTAAAGCAAAACTAATTGGAGCAATGGAGGAGTCACATACCAAGTAGCAATCCCCCAAAACAGTTTCAAAAATGGAGCTCCGAGCAAGGAGATTGAAATTTGTGGGTTTGAGAGCAAGAACACGAGAGAGAGAGAGAGAGAGAGAGAGAGAGAGAGAGAGCTACATTGATTTTTTCTGGAGGTAGGTGACGAAGTGAGCTAAAGGAGTGAGTGAGGGGGTGCTTGTGGGGCCCACTACCCACCAGGGCGTGCCAGGTGGGTGTGGCGTGCCCTGGTGCCTAGTGGGCACCTGGGGCACCCCTATGTTGTTTTCAGTGCCAAAAAATCTCAAATATTCAGAAAAAACCGTGTTAAATTTTTAGGTCATTCTAAGCACTTTTATTTAATATAAAGTGGGTACAGAAAGTTGTGCCTACTAAATTCATCGACCACATGCCTCTCAAAAATAATCCATTAATAAGGTTGATCAAGTCTTATTAACAACCACTTCCGATTAGCATGAACCCGAAGAACTTTCATAAAACACTAAGTTACCTCAACGGGGATATGCATCTCCCCAACAATAAATGTTTCATATTTCTTTTTGATAGCAGGTAGAGGGAGTTGAAAACTTCCAATAGTAATAGTCGGAGTCTCTTCAATAACGTTAATACCATTCACTTAAAATTGTTTCTACGAAAAGTGCACCGTATGCTCATTACCATTGATATGAAAAGTGACCTTGCTTTTATTGCAATCAATAACATCCCCTGCAGTATTAAAAAATGGTCTACAAAGGATAATCAACATGTTGTCGTCGTCGGGCATATCAAGTATAACATAGACTGTTAAGATAGTAACATCCGCAACCACAACAAGCACATCCTCCCAAACACTGATGGGTATGGTAGTTGATTTGTCAGCCATTTGCAAAGATATTTCAGTGGGTGTGAGTTTATTCAAATCAAGACTTTTGTATAAAGAGAAAAGCATAACACTAACACTAGCTCCTAAATCACATAAGACAGTTTTGACATAACTTCTTGTAATGGAACATGGTATAGTTGGTATTCCTGGATCTCCTAGTTTCTTAGGTACTCCCACCTTAAAATAGTAATTAGGAAGCATGGTGGAGATTTCATCTTCAGGTATTTTTATTTTATTAGTGACAATATCTTTTGGGACAATTAATATTATGCCCGTAGTTGTGTCACACTGGACATGTTTACTCATACTTTCCAAAAATACTCGTTCCTCCCCAGACCACTTTGCTTCTCTTGTATTTTTGCCCTTCCGTCTCAATTCCGCCAGGTCAAAGGTGCTTGACTATTAGAGAGACATTTTCTGGACCATTTTGCCCCTCCTTACAACTCTAGTTAAAAATCAAAGAAAAAACAATGTTACACTTACATGTGGGACCCAATTTAAATGCAAAAGAAAAATCCTTCCCTCTCTCTTCCCTGTGGGACCCACACCCCCATCCACCTTCCTATCTTCTTCCTCCCGCAGCTCCGGCATGGCTTGCTCGCTCACCCTGCTGCCGATCACCCGCACCAGTACCTCCTCGACCTTGAGCCCTGGGACAAGAAGTTGTTGCCCACCTGCCCGCCGTCGGTCGCCAATGCCTCCCCAACCTCCATCCCGGCCAGATCCGGTCCAGTCCGAGCCTCTTGCGGCTGGATCTTCCGTCTCTGCCGCGCCCACGCCCCGGGCCGATCCTGGCCTCCACTACATCACGTTGCCCCCCTTGCCCAAAGATCCTCGCCACCCATCCCTGGACCTTGTCACGGTGGCTCTAGCCATCCGCGTCGAATCTCGGGCACTCCAGCCAAACCTCGCCGCCACCTACCTCCAGCGACGCATCGAATCGAGATCTCCTGCATGCCTTGCGATGGCGCTGCCTCTGCCACACATATCACGGACGAACACCGTGGCCTCGAGGTCCAACCTGTGCTCAGGCGCCCGCTGGCGAGAGGTCGGTTGCCCCCGCCATGCAGTCCATCAGCGGGCCGGTTGACAGAGTTGGGCGGTGCCTGGGGTGGGAGAGGGATGTGGTAGTGGGGGCGCCGATGGCAGGTCATGCGACACCGGCAGCGCGAGTGCGGCGATACCAGGATGGGGAAAGTGAGGTGTTTCAGGAGGGGAGGGGAGATAGTGTATGTTTTTCTATTTTTTCTTTCTTTTGCATTTAGTCGGGTCCCACATGTAAGCATCACATTGTTTTTTTTCTTTGATTCTGAACTGAAGTTGGAAGGAGGGGCAAAATGGTCCAGAAAAACATTGCTCTGATGGTCAAATGCCTTTGACTGGACAGAGCTGAGATGGAAGGGAAAAAACACAAGAGAAGCAAGGTGATTTGGACAGGAATGAGTATTTTCAAAAAGTAGGGGTAAACCTGTCGAGTGTGACCCAACTAGGGGCATACTATCAATTATCCCATATCCTTTATATATTTAGCATAAGGGGCCATCTTTAAAATATCAGTCGAATGAGTACGCAAAAAAACCGGCCTAAGCATTTCAGGAAAGCATTCAAATTCTTCCTCATCCTTTTTCTTAGAAGGTTTAAGTGGAAAGGGCATGGGTTTCTGAATCCATGGTTCCCTTTCTTTACCATGTTTTCCAGAAACAAGATCTCTCTTATCATAATGTTTATTTTTAGAAGGTGGGTTATCAAGATCTACATCATGTTCTATTTCAACATCATTATCTGGTTCTTTATCATTGTCTGGTTGAACATCTATATGAACATTGTCATTCTCATTATCACTAGGTGAATGTCCATTACCAGATTGTGTTTCAGCATCAGAAATAGAAACATCATTATCATCCTCTGAAGGTTTTTCTACCTCAGGTTCACTAGAAGTATGCAAAGTCCTATCATTTTTCTTTTACTCTTTAGACGGACTAGGTGCATCAACATTAATTCTTTGAGAGTCTTTTTCAATTGTTTTAGGGTGTCCCTCGGGATAAAGTGGGTCCTAAGTCATTTTACCTCCTCTAGTCATTACTCTAACAACATGATCATTCATATTATTATTCATTTCATTGAGCAACTCACTTTGAGATTTAGCAACTTGTTCTAACCGAGTCCGGACCACAGAAGCATGTTTTCTTACTCCTTTAATATAATTAGTGATTCTAAATACCAAGTCACTCAAGCGAGCAATTGTATCAGCATTTTGCGTTAATTGTTTTATAACATAGTCATTGAAATGATCTTGCTCGATAATGTAATTGTGGGACTCATACAAGCATTGACTAGGATGTTTATTGTAAGGGATATCACCTTCATCAAACTTTATAAAAGATTTTACCTCTACCACCTGTGGTGGTGTGTCGAGACTGTGTATTTCTTCAATAGGTGGTAATTTTTCAACATCCTCAGCTTTAATACCTTTTTCTTTCATACATTTCTTTGCTTCTTGCATATCTTTAGGACTGAGAAATAAAACACCCCTCTTCTTTGGAGTGGGTTTAGGCGGTGGTTCAAGAAGTGTCCAATCATCATAATTCATCAACATATTATTCAATAGTTCCTTGGTTTGTTCAATAGTTCGTTCCCTAAAAACACAACCAACACAACTATCTAGGTGGTCCCTAGAAGCATCGGTTAGTCCGTTATAGAAGATATCAAGTATTTAATTTTTCTTTAGAGGATGATCATGCAAAGCATTAAGTAATTGGAGAAGCCTCCCCCAAGCTTGTGGGATACTCTCTTCTTCAATTTTTACAAAGTTAAATATTTCCTGTAATGCAGCTTGTTTCTTATGAGCAGGAAAATATTTTTCCAGAGAAGTAATAAATCATATCCTGGGGACTACGCACACAACCAAGAGCAAGAGTATTATACCATAATTAGCACCACCCTTTAACAAGAAAGGAAATAACTTGAGAATATAGTAGTAGCGAATTTTTTTCATCATGAGCAAATAGGGTGGCTATATCATTTAATTTAGAAAGATGTGTCACAACAGTTTCAGTTTCATAGCCATGGAAAGGATCAGATTCAACCAAAGTAATTAGCTCTGGATCGACAGAGAATTCATAATCCTTATCAGTAATAAATATAGGTGAAGTAGCAAACTTAGGATCATATTTCATTCTAGCATTCAAAGATTTTTCTTTCAACTTGCATAGTAATTTCTTAAATCGTCTCTATCCTTACAAGAAAGTCCCTAGCTACCTCTCCATCCATAACATAACCTTCAGGAAATTCATAGCTAGGAGAGCTAGTGTGACGCCCGGATGATTAACCTACAGTAATCCTATGCTAATGAGGCTACGTCACCCATGTTACTGTTGCTAATCTCACTTGATTCAAAAATGATTCAGATTCAAAATTTAAAAATAAAGTCAAACAAATAAAGTTTTCAAATGTCGAAACAAAAATGTTTGTTAGGTTGCAAATATTCACTAGCTAATTATCATGTGGCAACCAACATCAATTGGCTCTCCCTTTAATCCCTAGGAAAATATAAAGTGGCCCAACCGCATATTAATTAGCTTATTGAAATTCCAAAAATGCTTGAACAATTCCGTTGGCTCTCAAACTTTCTATGCAACACCACAATGTTGTTCTCGAATTGTGTGCCAAATTTCAAGTTTGACTAAATTAATATTCTATATACCTACTAATAAAGCAAGGTGATATTCTTGGTTTCGTCCCGCATCTGATCCTATGTTACGTGTATTATAAAAATACACAATCGAGGTGGTACTAATTACCCGCAGAGAAAACGGTTGACGTCTAAAGAAATTGTCCGCGTGCAGACAGCCCACTCGGGCCTTATCTGCCAATGAAGCAGGCCCAATAGAAAATAGAAAAGTAGGCAAAGGCCTTACCGCCAATGAAGCAGGCCCAGTAGAAAATTAGGCAAAAGATATTGCTAAGGAGTCGAACCTGCAATCTCACGATCTTTCCTTACCGCTGCAACCACTGAGCTATACAAAGTTTGTGCCCTTAATGGAAGGTTCAACCTACTTATATGCATGCCAGTGCCATGTAGCCTTTCTTTACAGCATTGCCACTGACGGACATGTTCAACTGGGCAGGATGGTGAGTCGATTCAGCCTCTTGGTAAAACGATTGGACGGAGGGATTTGTAAGCTGCTAAACTTTAAATGATGCTAGAGCATGCGACCTGTTGGACAGGTCAGCCTCTCCGTGGATTGAACAGATTGATTCTTATAAACATAAACATGCAGATTACAAACAACAATTGAATGCACACGAACGCGGAAGTTCGGCCGGCGCTGGCCATCGGCCGACCACATAATATATAATCTATATCTATAATACATGTTCCAATTATGAATCGAACTCCCAACCTCTGATTTGGTTCACGTAGTTGGTAGCCAACCGATATATATTCAGCCTATGCTAAAGACATGATTTGATATTTATTAGTCCAACCTCGCTCTTTTAAATCAAATCCCATCATTTTAGATACGCACGTGAGTTGTATTAAAATCAACCAGCCAAGAGAGATCCATTAAATCCAAGTCAAAAAGAAAGAAAGAGACCACATAAAGGCAAGGAGTGGGGGGACGAACATGCTGATCAGTATGCTCGTGATCGAGTGATGGCCTGCAGGAGAGGCCGGAGTTCATGGGGTCGTCGCTGCAGTACTTGCATAAATTCGTGAACAAATATCTGCATGCAACGTACGTGAAGATAAACATGCATGCTAGGCATCAGGGCCACTATTAGCCGGTGGCATTGACCACTTTTGGCTGCGCTATTCTAATTTAACATGAACACATGACATCAATGGTCTTAGATACAACTTCTAATCTCCCTCAAGAGAAAAGGTAGATACAAGTTCTAATATAATCATCTGGGACCTACTGCTCCAATCAGTTTTCTCCTCCACCGGATTTTCTTTTAAGTTTACCCATGAATTCTTAATTAGAAAACGATAGATCATGCTGAGATGCCCTTTTAGTTTGCATAAAATACCTCTATTTAATATATTTTTCATTTGAGATTTTCATGAGTTATAGGTAACAATGCTTCATCGTTTGGATAGAGATTTAGCTACATATGATCATGTCATGTGGCATCATGAGCATTCGTTTATCCAAAAATCCAAAGGTACCAATGTGCATTCTCTATAAAGAATTGTCAGATCTCTCTTCTCCGTGTGCGTATATATAAAAGAAGCGGCTATTTATTTTTTGGATATTGTGTTATTGCACGGAAAAATGAGCTATTATGCATAATTTGTTTATCTAGATAATATGGTATTGTGGATTGTGGATTGTGCTTCTTTTACTTAAATGTTGTAGTTAAAACAAGTAAATGTCTAACCATTTTCCCATAACAAAGCAACCCTAGCGGCGGAATTGAAAACTTGTGGCCGTGTGAGCATCCAAGGCGGTGGGCATGGAAGCTTTCGGTAGAAGATTTTAAGCACTATCAAGCAGCTAGCCCTTGAACCAACAAACTAAATGACATAGTTCCTCTCCCTGGCCAACCTTGATTGATAAAAATCATTGTGTTTCCCCGTTCCAACGCACGGGCATTTGTGCTAGTTGTCACTCAAATAAATACGAACAATGGCTAACTGAAATACATAAAAGGAAAAATAGAAAATGGCCTAACTAACTGTTGTGCCACTGGGCCTTTGATGACCACAGTACTTTTGGCCCAGCCCACCCCCTTGTCATCCCCAACCCCCTGTAGCTACAGGGAGACATGGGATGGTGGTGCCCATCCGCCGGCCATGCCGTGCGTGGCGGCCATCCCCCTGTTGGGGAACACAGTAATTTCAAAAAAAAAAAAATCCTATGCACACGCAAGATCTATCATGGTGATGCATAGCAACGAGAGGGGAAGAGTGTTGTCCACGTACCCTCGTAGACCGTAAGCGGAAGCATTATGACAACGCGGTTGATGTAGTCATACGTCTTCATGATCCGACCGATCCTAGTGCCAAAAGTACGGCACCTCAATGATCTGCACACGTTCAGCTCGGTGACGTCCCACGAACTCTCGATCCAGCTGAGTGTCGAGGGAGAGCTTCGTTAGCATGATGGCGTGATGACGGTGATGATGATGCTACCGGAATAGGGCTTCGCCTAAGCACCACTATGATATGACCGAGGTGGATTATGGTGGAGGGGGCACCGCACACGGCTAAGGGATCAACGATCAACTTGTGTGTCTATGGGGTGCCCGCTGGCCACGTATATAAAGGATGGAGGGAGGAGGAGGCCGGCCCTCATAGGGCGCGCCCAAAGTGTGGAGTCCTACTAGGACTCCCTAGTCCTAGTAGGATTCCACCTCCCACATGGAATAGGAAAAAGGGAAGGGAGAAGGAGAAGGAAGGAAGGGGCGCCCCCTTTCCCTAGTCCAATTCGGACCAGTCCATGGGTAAGGGGAGCAGCCACCCTTGAGGCCTTTCTCTCCTTTCCCGTATGGCCCATTAAGGCCCAATACGAATTCCCGTAACTCTTCGGTACTCTGAAAAATACTCGAATCACTCGAAACCTTTCCGATATCCGAATATAGCCTTCCAATATATCGATCTTTACGTCTCGACCATTTCTAGACTCCTCGTCATGTCCCCGATCTCATCCGGGACTCCAAACAAACTTCGGTCATCAAATCACATAACTCATAATACAAATCGTCATAGAACATTAAGCGTGTGGACCCTACGGGTTCAAGAACTATGTAGACATGACCGAGACTCATCTCTGGTCAATAACCAATAGCGGCACCTGGATGCTCATATTGGTTCCTACATATTCTACGAAGATCTTTATCGGTCAAACCGCATAACAACATACGTTGTTCCCTTTGTCATCGGTATGTTACTTGCCCGAGATTCGATCATCGGTATCATCATACCTAGTTCAATCTCGTTACCGATAAGTCTCTTTACTCATTCCGTAATGCATCATACCGCAACTAACTCATTAGTCACATTGCTTGCAAGGCTCATAGTGATGTACATTACCGAGAGGGCCCAGAGATACCTCTCCGACAGATGAAGTGACAAATCCTAATCTCGATCTATTCCAACTCAACAAACACCATCGGAGACACCTGTGGAGCATATTTATAATCACCCAGTTACGTTGTGACGTTTGATAGCACACCAGGTGTTCCCCCGGTATTCGGTAGTTGCATAATCTCATAGTCAGAGGAACATGTATAAGTCATGAAGAAAGCAGTAGCAATAAAACTGAACGATCATTATGCTAAGCTAATGGATGGGTCTTGTACATCACATCATTCTCTAATGTGACCCCGTTCATCAAATGACAACACATGTCCATGGCTAGGAAACTTAGCCTTCTTTGATTAACGAGCTAGTCAAGTAGAGGCATAGTAGGGACACTCTGTTTCTCTATGTATTCACACATGTACTAAGTTTTCGGTTAATAAAATTCTAGCATGAATAATAAAGATTTATCATGATATAAGGAAATATAAATAACAACTTTATTGTTGCCTCTAGGGCATATTTCCTTCACTCCGGGCTCCCCTATGACTACAAGAGCACCTCCAGCCCCTCCTCTCTCCCCGAGGAACCCTAGCCACTCCTCTTCCCCCCCTTGCCCCTTCCTGGATCTGGATGCCGCAGCCTTCGACACCGTTGCACGTAGCCGCTCGCCATCACCCATCGCTCGCCATCATCGCCCCGTGCCCTCCTCTGTGCAACAGAAGTGAGAACTCCGTCTCCCTCTTTCCCCTCGGTCGCCGACACCATCCACCGCATCCTTGCCGTACTCCTCGCCTCTCTTGACACACCAGCGTGCGCCCGTGTCCGCGCGTGTGGCTCTGCCTGCGCCCACCCTGCCTGTGTCCGCTGCCCGCGCTCGCACACCCCCCATGGCCACACACCACGCCCTTCCAAGCGCCGGCTGCGCCCACCGAGGCCCCGTCCCACCCCTTCTCGCTATCGCCATCACGACCACATGCCCCGCCACGCCCGAGATGCGTTGCTGCCCACCGCTCGGGCCTGCTGCTCGCCCCGTTGCTTCCCCCCATATAGCCGTCGCAGCCCACGCCCGCCACCGGCTGTTGGGGAACGCAGTATTTCGAAAAGTTTCCTACGATCACGCAAGATCTATATAGGAGATGCATAGCAATGAGACGGGAGAGTGTGTCCATGTACCCTCGTAGACCGAAAGAGGATGCATTTAGTAACGCGGTTGATGTAGTCGAACGTCTTCATGATCCAACCGATCCAAGTACCGAACTTATGGCACCTTCGCGTTCTGCACATGTTCAGCATGATGACATCTCTCGAGCTCTTGATCCAGTTGAGGACGAGGGAGAGTTCCGTCAGCACGACGGCGTGGCGACGGTGATGATGAAGCTACTGGCGCAGGGCTTCGCCTAAGCACTATGACGATATGACTGACGTGGTAAACTGTGGAGGGGGGCACCGCACACGGCTAAGAGATGTCTGTTGTACCTTTGGGGTGCCTCCCGCCTTCATATATAAAGGGGGGAGGAGGAGGTTGAAGGAAATATACCCTAGAGGCAATAATAAAGTTATTATTTATTTCCTTATATCATGATAAATGTTTATTATTCATGCTAGAATTGTATTAATCGGAAACATAATACATGTGTGAATACATAGACAAACAGAGTGTCACTAGTATGCCTCTACTTGACTAGCTCGTTAATCAAAGATGGTTATGTTTCCTAGCCATAGACATGAGTTCTCATTTTATTAATGGGATCACATCATTAGGAGAATGATGTGATTGACTTGATCCATTCCGTTAGCTTAGCACTTGATCGTTTAGTATGTTGCTATTGCTTTCTTCATGACTTATACATGTTCCTATGACTATGAGATTATGCAACTCCTGTTTACTGGAGGAACACTTTGTGTGCTACCAAATGTCACGACGTAACTGGGTGATTATAAAGGTGCTCTACAGGTGTCTCCGAAGGTACTTGTTGAGTTGGCGTATTTCGAGATTAGGATTTGTCACTTCGATTGTCGGAGAGGTATATCTGGGCCCTCTCGGTAATGCACATCACTATAAGCCTTGCAAGCATTGTAACTAATGAGTTAGTTGCGGATGATGTATTACGGAACGAGTAAAGAGACTTGCCGGTAACGAGATTGAACTAGGTATTGAGATACCAACGATCGAATCTCGGGCAAGTAACATACCGATGACAAAGGGGACAACGTATGTTGTTATGCGGTTTGACTGATAAAGATCTTCATAGAATATGTAGGAGCCAATATGAGCATCCGGTTCCGCTAATGGTTATTGACTGGAGACGTTTCTCGGTCATGTCTACATAGTTCTCGAACCCGCATGGTCTGCACGCTTAAAGTTCGATGACAGTTATATTATGAGTTTATGTGTTTTGATGTACCGAAGGTAGTTCAGAGACCCGGATGTGATCACGGACATAACGAGGAGTCTCGAAATGGTCGAGACATAAAGATCGATATATTGGGCGACTATGTTCGGACACCGGAATGGTTTCGGGGAGTTTCGGGCATATACTGGAGTACCGGGGGTTTACCGGAACCCCCCGTAGAGACTAATGAGCCTATTGGGCCCTAGTGGAGAAGAGGAGGGCGGCCAAGGGCAGCCGCGTGCCCCTTCCCCCCCCCCCCCCAGTCCGAATTGGACAAGGAGGGGGCGGCGCCCCCCTTTCCTTTCCCCCTCTCTCTCCTTCCCTCTCCTCTCCTACCCCCACATGGAAGGGGGAGTCCTACTCCCGGCGGGAGTAGGACTCCTCATGGGGAGCGCCTAGGGTGGCCGGCCCCCTCCCCCTCCTCCACTCCTTTATATACGGGGAGGGAGGCACCCCTTGGAGACACACCAATTGATCTCTTGGATCCCTTAGCGTGTGCGGTGCCCCCCTCCACCATAATCCACCTCGGATAATATCGTAGCAGTGCTTAGGCGAGCCCTGCGTCGGTAGAACATCATCATCGTCACCACGCCGTCGTGCTGACGGAACTCTCCCTCAAAGCTCGGCTGGATCGGAGTTCGAGGGATATCATCGAGTTGAACGTGTGCAGAACTTCAGAGGTGCCGTGCGTTCGGTACTTGGATTGGTCGGATCGTGAAGACGTACGACTACATCAACCGCGTTGTGCTAACGCTTCCCCATTCGGTCTACGAGGGTACGTGGACACACTCTCCCCTCTCGTTGCTATGCATCACCATGATCCTGTGTGTGCGTAGGATTTTTTTGAAATTACTACATTCCCCAACAGTGGCATCTAAGCCAGGTTTTATGTGTAGATGTTAAATGCACGAGTAGAACACAAGTGAGTTGTGGGCGATACAAGTCATACTGCTTACCAGCATGTCATACTTTGGTTCGGCGGTATTGTTGGATGAAGCGGCCCGGACCGATATTACGCATACGCTTACGCGAGACTGTTCTACCGACGTGCTCTGCACATAGGTGGCTGGCGGGTGTCAGTTTCTCCAACTTTAGTTGAACCGAGTGTGGCTACGCCCGGTCCTTGAGAAGGTTAAAACAACACTAACTTGACGAACTATCGTTGTGGTTTTGATGCGTAGGTAAGAATGGTTCTTGCTCAGCCCGTAGCAGCCATGTAAAACTTGCAACAACAAAGTAGAGGACGTCTAACTTGTTTTTGCAGGGCATGTTGTGATGTGATATGGTCAAGACATGATGCTATATTTATTGTATGAGATGATCATGTTTTGTAACGAAGTTAACGGCAACTGGCTGGAGCCATATGGTTATCACTTTATTGTATGCAATGCAATTGCCCTGTAATTGCTTTATTTTATCACTAAGCGGTAGCGATAGTCGTAGAAGCAATAGTTGGCGAGACGACAACGATGCTACGATGGAGATCAAGGTGTCGCGCCGGTGACGATGGTGATCATGACGGTGCTTCGGAGATGGAGATCACAAGCACAAGATGATGATGGCCATATCATATCACTTATATTGGTTGCATGTGATGTTTATCTTTTATGCATCTTATTTTGCTTTGATTGATCGGTAGCATTATAAGATGATCTCTCACTAAATTTCAAGATAAAAGTGTTCTCCCTGAGTATGCACCGTTGCCAAAGTTCGTCGTGCCGAGACACCACGTGATGATCGGGTGTGATAAGCTCTGCGTTCATCTACAACGGGTGCAAGCCAGTTTTGCACACGTAGAATACTCGGGTTAAACTTGACGAGCCTAGCATATGCAGATATGGCCTCGGAACACTGAGACCGAAAGGTCGAGCGTGAATCATATAGTAGATATGATCAACATAGTGATGTTCACCATTGAAAACTACTCCATCTCACGTGATGATCGGTTATGGTTTAGTTGATTGGATCACGTGATCACTTAGATGATTAGAGGGATGTCTATCTAAGTGGGAGTTCTTAAGTAATATGATTAATTGAACTTAAATTTATCATGAACTTAGTACCTGATAGTATTTTGCTTGTCTATGTTGATTGTAGATAGATGGCCCGTGCTGTTGTTCCGTTGAATTTTAATGCGTTCCTTGAGAAAGCAAAGTTGAAAGATGATGGTAGCAATTACACGGACTGGGTCCGTAACTTGAGGATTATCCTCATTGTTGCACAAAAGAATTATGTTCTGGAAGCACCGCTAGGTGCCAAACCTGCTGCAGGAGCAACACCAGATGTTATGAACGTCTGGCAGAGCAAACTGATGACTACTCGATAGTTCAGTGTGCCATGCTTTACGTCTTAGAACCAGGACTTCAACGATGTTTTGAACGTCATGGAGCATATGAGATGTTCCAGGAGTTGAAGTTAATATTTCAAGCAAATGCCCGGATTGAGAGATATGAAGTCTCCAATAAGTTCTACAACTGCAAGATGGAGGAGAATAGTTCTGTCAGTGTGCATATACTCACAATGTCTGGGTATAACAACCACTTGATTCAACTGCGAGTTAATCTTCCGGATGATAGCGTCATTGACAGAATTCTTCAATCACTGCCACCAAGCTACAAGAGCTTCGTGATGAACTATAACATGCAAGGGATGGATAAGACAATTCCCGAGCTCTTCGCAATGCTAAAGGCTGGGGAGGTAGAAATCAAGAAGGAGCATCAAGTGTTGATGGTCAACAAGACCACCAGTTTCAAGAAAAAGGGTAAAGGGAAGAAGAATGGGAACTTCAAGAAGAACATCAAACAAGTTGCTGCTCAGGAGAAGAAACCCAAGTCCGGACCTAAGCCTGAGACTGAGTGGTTCTACTGCAAATAGACTAGTCACTGGAAGCGAAACTGCCCCAAGTATTTGGCGGATAAGAAGGATGGCAAGGTGAACAAAGGTATATGTGATATACATGTTATTAATGTGTACCTTACCAGAGCTCGCAGTAGCACCTGGGTATTTGATAATGGTTCTGTTGCTAATATTTGCAACTCGAAACAGGGACTACGGATTAAGCGAAGACTTGCTAAGGACGAGGTGACGATGCACGTGGGAAATGGTTCCAAAGTCGATGTGATCGTCGTCGACACGCTACCTCTATATCTACCTTCAGGATTAGTTTTAGACCTAAATAATTGTTATTTGATTCCAGCGTTAAGCATGAACATTATATCTGGATCTTGTTTGATGCGAGACTGTTATTCATTTAAATCCGAGAATAATGGTAGTTCTATTTATATGAGTAATATCTTTTATGGTCATGCACCCTTGAAGAGTGGTCTATTTTTGTTGAATCTCTATAATAGTGATACACATATTCATAATGTTGAAGCCAAAAGATGCAGAGTTGATAATGATAGTGCAACTTATTTGTGGCACTGTCGTTTGGGTCATATTGGTGTAAAGCGCATGAAGAAACTCCATACTAATGGACTTATGGAATCACTTGGTACTTGCGAACCATGCCTTATGGGCAAGATGACTAAAACGCCGTTCTCCGGAACAATGGAGTGAGCAACAGATTTGTTGGAAATCATACATACTGATGTATGTGGTCCGATGAATATTGAGGCTCACGACGGGTATCGTTATTTTCTCACCTTCACAGATGATTTGAGCATATATGGGTATATCTACTTAATGAAACATAAGTCTGAAACATTTGAAAAGTTCAAAGAAATTCAGAGTGAAGTGGAAAATCATCGTAACAAGAAAATAAATTTTCTACGATCAGATCGTGGAGGAGAATATTTGAGTTACGAGTTTGATCTACATTTGAAACAATGCAGAATAGTTTCACAAATCACACCACCCGGAACACCACAACGTAATGGTGTGTCCCAACATCGTAATCGTACTTTACTAGATATGGTGCGATCTATGATGTCTCTTACTGATTTACCGCTATCGTTTTTGGGTTATGCTTTAGATACGGCTGCATTCACGTTAAATAGGGCACCATCAAAATCCGTTGAGACGACGCCTTATGAACTATGGTTTGGCAAGAAACCAAAGTTGTCATTTCTTAAAGTTTGGGGCTGCGATGCTTATGTGAAAAAGCTTCAACCTGATAAGCTCGAACCCAAATCGGAGAAATGTGTCTTCATAGGATACCCAAAGGAAACTGTTGGGTACAAATTCTATCATAGATCTGAAGGCAAGACATTTGTTGCTAAGAATGGATCCTTTCTAGAGAAGGAGTTTCTCTCGAAAGAAGTGAGTGGGAGGAAAGTAGAACTTGATGAGGTAACTGTACCTGCTCCCTTATTGGAAAGTAGTTCATCACAGAAACCGGTTCCTGTGACACCTACACCAATTTGTGAGGAAGCTAATGATGATGATCATGAACCTTCAGATCAAGTTACTACCGAACCTCGTAGGTCAACCAGAGTACGATCCGCACCAGAGTGGTACGGTAATCCTGTTCTGGAGGTCATGTTACTTGACCATGACGAACCTACGAACTATGAGGAAGTGATGATGAGCCCAGATTTCGCAAAATGGCTAGAGGCCATGAAATCTGAGATGGGATCCATGTATGAGAACAAAGTTTGGACTTTGGTTGACTTGCCCGATGATCGACAAGCAATAGAGAATAAATGGATCTTCAAGAAGACAGACGCTGACGGTAATTTACTGTCTACAAAGCTTGACTTGTTGCGAAAGGTTTTTGACAAGTTCAAGGAGTTGACTATGATGAGACCTTTTCACCTGTAGCGATGCTTAAGTCTGTCCGAAGCATGTTAGCTATTGCCGCATTTTATGATTATGAAATTTGGCAAATGGATGCAAAGACTGCATTCCTGGATGGATTTCTAGAAGAAGAGTTGTATATAATGTAACCTGAAGGTTTTATCGATCCAAAAGGTGCTAACAAAGTGTGCAAGCTTCAGCGATCCATTTATGGACTAGTGCAAGCCTCTCGGAGTTGGAATAAACATTTTGATAGTGTGATCAAAGCATATGGTTTTATACAAACTTTTGGAGAAGCCTGTATTTACAAGAAAGTGAGTGGGAGCTCTGTAGCATTTCTAATATTATATGTGGATGACATATTGTTGATTGGAAATGATACAGAATTTTTGGATAGCATAAAAGGATACTTGAATAAGAGTTTTTCAATGAAAGACCTCAGTGAAGCTGCTTACATATTGGGCATCAAGATCTATAGAGATAGATCAAGACGCTTAATTGGACTTTCACAAAGCACATACCTTGAC
The DNA here is from genome assembly GCF_018294505.1 of Triticum aestivum. Lineage (NCBI taxonomy): Eukaryota > Viridiplantae > Streptophyta > Magnoliopsida > Poales > Poaceae > Triticum > Triticum aestivum. The sequence goes on from NC_057812.1 coordinate 270,097,940, forward strand.
AAAGTTTTGAAGAAGTTCAAAATGGATCAGGCAAAGAAAGGGTTCTTTCCTGTGTTACAGGGTGTGAAGTTGAGTAAGACTCAATGCCCAACCACTTCAGAAGATAGAGAGAAAATGAAAGATGTTCCCTATGCTTCAGCCATAGGCTCTATCATGTATGCAATGCTGTGTACCAGACCTGATGTGTGCCTTGCTATTAGTTTAGCAGGGAGGTACCAAAGTAATCCAGGAGTGGATCACTGGACAGCGATCAAGAACGTCCTGAAATACCTGAAAAGGACTAAGGATATGTTTCTCGTTTATGGAGGTGACAAAGAATTCATCGTAAATGGTTACGTTGATGCAAGCTTTGACACTGATCCGGACGATTCTAAATTGCAAACCGAATACGTGTTTATATTGAACAGTGGAGCTGTCAGTTGGAGCAGTTCTAAACAGAGCGTCGTGGCGGGATCTACATGTGAAGTGGAGTACATTGCTGCTTCAGAAGCAGCGAATGAAGGAGTCTAGATGAAGGACTTCATATCCGATCTAGGTGTCATACCTAGTGCATCGGGTCCAATGAAAATCTTTTGTGACAATACTGGTGCAATTGCCTTGGCAAAGGAATCCAGATTTCACAAGAGAACCAAGCACATCAAGAGACGCTTCAACTCCATCCGGGATCAAGTCCAGGTGGGAGACATAGAGATTTGCAAGATACATACAGATCTGAATGTTGCAGACCCGTTGATTAAGCCTCTTCCACGAGCAAAACATGATCAGCACCAAGGATCCATGGGTGTTAGAATAATTACTATGTAATCTAGATTATTAACTCTAGTGCAAGTGGGAGACTGAAGGAAATATGCCCTAGAGGCAATAATAAAGTTATTATTTATTTCCTTATAAATGTTTATTGTTCATGCTAGAATTGTATTAACCGAAAACATAATACATGTGTGAATACATAGACAAATAGAGTGTCACTAGTATGCCTCTACTTGACTAGCTCGTTAATCAAAGATGGTTATGTTTCCTAGCCATAGACATGAGTTGTCATTTTATTAACGGGATCACATCATTAGGAGAATGATGTGATTGACTTGACCCATTCCGTTAGCTCAGCACTTGATCGTTTAGTATGTTGCTATTGCTTTCTTCATGACTTATACATGTTCCCATGACTATGAGATTATGAAACTCCCGTTTACCGGAGGAACACTTTGTGTGCTACCAAATGTCACAATGTAACTGGGTGACTATAAAGGTGCTCTACAGGTGTCTCCGAAGGTACTTGTTGAGTTGGCATATTTCGAGATTAGGATTTGTCACTCCGATTGTCGGAGAGGTATCACTGGGCCCTCTCGGTAATGCACATCACTATAAGCCTTGCAAGCATTATAACTAATGAGTTAGTTGCGGGATGATGCATTACAAAACGAGTAAAGAGACTTTCCGGTAACGAGATTGACCTAGGTATTGAGATACCGACGATCGAATCTCGGGCAAGTAACATACCGATGACAATGGGAACAACGTATGCTGTTATGCGGTTTGACTGATAAAGATCTTTGTAGAATATGTGGGAGCCAATATGAACATCCAGGTTCCGCTATTGGTTATTGACCGGAGACGTGTCTCGGTCATGTCTACATAGTTCTCGAACCCGTAGGGTCCGCACGCTTAAAGTTCGGTGACGATCGGTATTATGAGTTTTTGTGTTTTGATGTACCGAAGGTAGTTCAGAGTCCCGGATATGATCACGGACATGATGAGGAGTCTCGAAATGGTCGAGATGTAAAGATCGATATATTGGACGACTATATTCGGACACCGGAAGTGTTCCGGGTGATTTCAGAGAAAACCGGAGTGCCGGAGGGTTACCGGAACCCCCCGGGAGAAGTAATGGGCCTTATGGGCCTTAGTGGAATGAGAGGGCTGGCCTAGGGCAGGCCGTGCACCCCTCCCCCTCTGGTCCGAATTGGACTAGGAGAGGGGGGGGGGATCCCCCCTTTCCTTCTCCCTCTCCCCCTTCCTTTCCCCCTCCTAGTAGGAGTAGGAAAGAGGGGAGTCCTACTCCTACTAGGAGGAGGACTCCTCCTGGCGCGCCATAGAGGGCCGGCAAGCCTCCCCCTTGCTCCTTTTTATACAAGGGCAGGGGGCACCTCTAGACACAAGTTGATCAGTTGATCTATTCCAGCCGTGTGTGGTGCCCCCCTCCATCATATTCCACCTCGGTTACATCGTAGCGGTGCTTAGGCGAAGCCCCGCGCTGGTAGCATCATCATCACCATCACCACACCGTCGTGCTGATGAAACTGACCTGTGAAGCTTTGCTGGATCGGAGCTCGCGGGACGACATCGAGTTGAACGTGTGTAGAACTCGGAGGTGCCGTGCGTTCGATACTTGGATCGGTCGGACCGTGAAGACGTACGACTACATCAACTGCGTTGTGCTAACACTTCTGCATTCGGTCTACGAGGGTACGTGGACACACTCTCCCCTCTCGTTGCTATGCATCACCATGATCCTGTGTGTGTGTAGGTATTTTTTTGAAATTACTATGTTCCCCAACAAAGGTGGCTATCCTAAGGGGGCACACCATAAGGGGGGAGTCCTACTTGGACTCCTAGTCCAAATAGGATTCGGCCCCCCTCCTTCCTTCCACCAGAGAGGGCAAAGGGGAAGGGAGAGAGAGGGAGAAGGAAAGAGGGGGGCGCCCCCCTCCCCTAGTCCAATTCGGTTTGGGCAAGGGGAGGGGCGCCCCTCTAAAGTGGCCTTTCTCCTCTCCTCCAATAAGGCCCAATAGGCACAATACTTCTCCCAGGGGGTTCCGGTAACCTCCCGGTACTCCGGAAAAATGCCCAAACCACTCAGAACCATTCCGATGTCCAAATGCAACCTTCCAATATATGAATCTTTACCCGTCGACCATTTAGAGACTCCTCGTCATGTCTGTGATCTCATCCGGGACTCCGAACAAACTTCGGTCATCAAATCACATAACTCATAATACAAATCATCATCAAACGTTAAGCATGCGGACCCTACGGGTTCGAGAACTATGTATACATGACTGAGACACATCTCCGATCAATAACCAATAGCGGAACCTGGATGCTCATATTGGCTCCTACATATTCTACGAAGATCTTTATCGGCCAAACCGCATAACAACATACGTTATTCCCTTTGTCATCGGTATGTTACTTGCCCGAGATTCGATCATGGGTATCATCATACCTAGTTCAATCTCGTTACCGGCAAGTCTCTTTACTCGTTCTGTAATGCATCATCCCGTAACTAACTCATTAGTCACATTGCTTGCAAGGCTCATAGTGATGTGCATTACCGAGAGGGCCCGAAGATACCTCTCCGATACATGGAGTGACAAATCCTAATCTCGATCTATGCCAACTCAACAAACACCATCGGAGACACCTTTAGAGCATATTTATAATCACCCACTTATGTTGTGACGTTTGATAGCACACAAGGTGTCGTGGAAATATCACGTCAGATGTCCTAGAGAGAGGACTTAGTCGTGGAGCCATCGCTTGAGGTTAGCTTAAAGGGGTTAATCAGGACAAAGGACACAAGGAGTTTATACTGGTTCGGCCCCTCACGGTGAAGGTAAAAGCCTAATCCAGTTGTATGTGGAATTGCTAGGGTTTGGATGAGCGAGGAGCAAATACGCTTGACTAGCTCTCGAATCTGTTGTTTCTTGTCCTTAGCCGCCGCTGGGTCGTCCCCTTATATACACGGATCGACGCCCCGTGGCTTACAGAGTCCCGGCCAGCTCCTACAACGTGTCCAGCTCGGTGACATATCTTACATGCCTTACTTTACAAGTTTTACATACATGACGGTTTATGCTTACGTTCCTTAAGCCTCCTTCGGGTCTGGGCCCGCTACTAAGCCTATCTATGAACCTTCGTGTGACCTTGGGATTTATAATCGATAACTCTTCAAGGGGATGACCCGGGCCCTCCTGGGCGGGTCATACCTAATAGTTATATCCCCAACATTAGGCCCCAGTTTGATTTGAACTTGTTCATGTCAATCTTCAAGACTTAGAAAAAATCCTTCTTCCTTTTGTCTATGAAAACCTCATAACCCGCCATGACGTTACTTCCCAATGTTTCCAGAAATTGCAATGACATCATCTTCAACGGATCTTTGCCTTAATGTCTTTCCAAAAATCGAGGCGTTCATCCAGCTGGATAACTTTCATTTGCCCTCCTCATTTTTCGCGCCTGCCTGTTCGCTTGTCTCCTTATAAATAGGCACAGCCGGTCTTCCTCATTCTCCCCTTTACAACATCTTCTTCCTCTCGCAACCTCCTCTACCACTCGAACTCCGCCGCCGTTGCAGAGCACCTTATATTCCTCAAGCTCGGTCGCTGGGCGGCGACCCTTCGTGGTAGATCTATATATACCTGTAAGTTTTGGCTTTTCCATACCTTAGATCCATACTAGGGTTCGCGAGCTCCTCTGTGTTCTTCATATTATGTCGTAGTTCGTCACAGTTCATCTTCCATGCTGTGTTCTGAGCTTCTTGATCTGAAAATGGCATAAAACCAATGCGGTAGTTGTTTTACTTCCACTTTCAATACCTGTAGATCCCCTTTCCTTGGAAGAAAAACTCTTGCGCTAGCTTATGAATTCATCTGTACTGATTTTTAGGTCTAGATTTATTTTTCTTTTCTGAACGGCCGTTGATCCAAAATAATATCCGCCGTCTGTGAAACTTGTTTGCTTTAGTACTTAACCAATTTTTATCGCTGGCAATTTTTGAATCTCCTTAATCATGGCGGCTTAACATGCCGACTTTTTTGTTTTCTTCATATACCATTAGCCCTTATTTAAGCCGCCATTACGCATCTGTATTGCAATCATTAACCTGTAATTCCACGAATTAACTTGAACCGATAAATTACTTCCTTTTTAGCTTGTCCTTTCGCCATGCCGCCAAAGACAATGATGGTTTGCAACTGGGTCCCTTCCACAGTCACTGATGACACTCTAAAGGATTTTGTCACCATTGGGTATTTACCAAAGAAGAGCATTATGTCCTATCGCGCCCTTGACCCGGCCGAAGAAAGACCTTAGCCCAATGATGGTGAAGTCATCGTTTTACTGACCATATGAACCGGGGCTTTTCATTGCCCGACTCAAAATTCTTCAGAGATATTCTACACTTTTTCAAGCTTAATCCACAAGATCTGGGACCCAATTCCATATCAAACATCTGTAGTTTCCAAGTTTTCTGCGAGGTTTATCTTCAAGAAGCACCCACTGTTGAAATCTTCCGAGAGTACTTTTACTTGAACCGCCAGAATGAGTATACCAACGGCCCCATTTTAGAACTTGGTGGGATTTCAATTCAACACAGACGGGATGCTGTTTTTCCTCTAGTAGTATTGCCAAACCATCCCAAGGACTGGAATCAAACCTGGTTCTATTGCCAAGATACGTAACCAGCTGATGAAAAACCAATGTCGGGTTATCGTGTTGAGCGTCTTGACGCTAAATACTCGCTCCTGACAAACTCTCTACCGCTGAGCGCAAGAAACTTCAAACAACCATGGGTTCAAGCTTTACTAGGGAACGGCTTGACATGAGTTGACTTGATCCGCTGTTGGATCGCATGACAGATCATCCCTCTAAGCCGCCGATCTGATTTGATGTGCAACTACACCGGAGGAACGGACGATCCATTACATCATAGTTCCCTTCATCTGACTGAAGAAGCTATTGTTGAGATGTCAACCACTCTTGTCAACAGCAAATATGAAGACTACAGCAAAGTAGGATTGAATCCTTTCTGCAAACTTAACCCGGCACCAGAGGTAAATCCCCTTGACTCCTTTTTTCTTTAGTAGTTAAGTAATTGCATGATTTTCAACCTGTTATTTGCCTATAGGCCAAATCTGACTTTTGGAAAGCCAAATATGATCATGAGGCTGCCAAAAAAGCTAGAGCCGCTGCAATAGCCACCAAGAAGACAACTAGAAAATCCAAAAAGAAACCAACTGCTTCTGATCTCCTCAAGCTGGATGATGCATCTGAGTCAAAGGTAGCCCTTGACTCTCTTGGCCTGCTTTTTAACAACCTTATTGACACTGACTATTACCAGGATGACACGGGGGCCAGCCAGGCAGTAGAAGAAGAGGTAATTATTTCCTCCGATTTAGAACCTTTGCCAAGGCAGAAACCTCGATGGGTAACCAGGAAAGTAAGGTTTTCACACCCCTTGGCTTATTTAGATCCTCATTTTCTTTTGGAAAAACAGCAACATGAGAGCCGCCGTCAGACCCGGACCAGTGACGACAATGAGCTGCCCTCTGGATTACCGAAAACTCCTCGGAAACGCCGGAATGAGGTTCCTTTCATTTTTGACTTTTGCCTTTATCAATGAATCTATTTCCTTGCTCTTTTAACTGTGATTTCACTTTTGTAGGAGGTCTCCCGTTCTTCTGGTGACTCTTCACAAACTCAACTTCCGGCTTTCAAGACTGCCCCTGGGTAAAGATAGTTATCCTTCTTCTACATCTTTATGTCCGTATCATTATACTGACTCGTCAAATTCTTCTTAGTGGTCAAGAAAATTCCAAGAAAGCCAGGGTGGCTAAGCCGACTGAAGACCCGAAAGACGCTGAACCGGCACTGCCGACTCCTGCCCCGGGGCAACCTGAAGCACCAGAAGACCCCGCTGTCAATGTTCGATCAGATCCTCCTGAGCCGTGTGTTGATCAAACCGTTCTCAATCCATCTAATGTTGAACCGTTAAGCTCAGCTAACCTGCCGGAGACTTACGACAATGATGTTTTAATCACTGGTAGTAGATTTGTTGAGCTGGGCAATCCAACTGTGCTAGCAAGACACTCCGCCAAGTAAGAGGCTTTGGAGAAGCAAAAAGTGCGGTTTCACATCTCTCACTATGCTCACATGAGTATTAGTGACGTGCTATCTGGCTACCTTAGTCACGTGCATTCCAGCCGCGACTCTGAAATTGATATGGTCAAACAGGTGCAACTAAAATATGAGGTATGCTCTCCGGCTTTCATTAGTTTATATGCTCTGCCAGCCCCCAAGTCTCCTGATTATGATAAACTTGAATGATTTGTAGACTTGTGATATAGGTTGATGTTCTGACCTAGATTTTCCCCAAGTCTGGTTTAAAATGTTTAACCGGATTTATCTGATTAGCATAATTTCGCACCTACAGTCCCCAAGGGCCGGCTTAATTCATCATGAATGAGACGGTACTTAACTTCATAACTTTCATGAACCAGTCAAAACTAATATTGTTATCCGGCCCAAGAGGGAAAACTTTCTGAATACCATGTATTAGCCCCCATGTGCCAAGTGTTGTTACCTGTAAAACACTTGGGACTTTTTTAGAAGAGTCATTTCTACATTTAAGAATTGCTTTGGCATACATTAGCCCCCAAGTGCAAAGTGGTGTTGCTTTGCAAAGTGCTTGGGACTTTAATCATTATGACCTCTATTGGAATAAACTTTGACACATCTGTGCGTGTCTGTAGACCACCATAACTGACTTGGATTCTCAACTGACCGACGTGAAAACCCGGCTGGCGGCTCAAGAAACTGAGGCAAAGAAGACTGAATCCAAACTCCAGTTGAGCATATCTGAAGCAGAGAAACTAAAGACCAGTTTTAACGCAGAGAAAAAAAATCTTAGGCCGACAAAAAGACTTCACTGACACAGCATGCTGAAACGGCCGAGGCGGCTCTCAAGGAAGTTACCGCTGAACTCATCGGTTTAAAGAACCGTGTGTCTCAGATGGTCTCTGCAATCTTTGGTGAGTCACCGTATTATTTACTTAAATTCTATTTTTGTCACCATACTGTGAGCCGCCTACTTAACCTTTTGGAAATACCTCATAGGTCCACGGAGCAGCAATCTAAGTAAAAACAGCTTAATAAAGCTCAAGGCGGTTTATACACTTGTGGAGCAACTGTATACTGGAGCTCAATGGGCTCTTGCCATTATTTCCCCAGCTAACCAAGGACCAAACCTATTGAGTGATGTCTTGAAGAAGCTATCCATCTTACTCGCCAGGTTTCAAGAAGTCAAGCGTTCCTGTGCGAGAGCCGGAGCCCTAACTGCTCTAAGCCGCTCCAAAGCCTGGGTACCCCAGCTTTAAGGAAGACGGGACTCCTTTTGATCAAGAAGATTTTGCTGCTTGCGTGAAGGAAATTCGTCCTCATGCTACCATCCTGGGCGAAGAAACCAATGTTGATAAGTACCAGCCGGGTTTTGATTCTGGAAATAAGAAGATGGCGACTCCCAATTATAAAGTGATGGATTTAATTCCGCCAATTCGGGAGCACACCTTCACCCCTGAGATTAACCCGGTTGGTTTATTTCATGAGGAAGCTGAATTTGTCGCCTTTCAAGGCTTTGATTGGTCAAAACCCAATTTTCAAGCTGGGGATGAACCGGCAAGGGATGATGTAGAAATGTCGAATCAGCCAAGCCAAGATGCATGATCCGACTCTGGTTTATCATAAACAATTTATCCTTCTCTGGGCTTGATATGCCTTGTAATAGGCTAATACTTAAACTCCTTGTTCTGTTATGCCATCGTGCATATTTGTGCTTCTCACCTATCCAATGACATGAATGTATGCGATTTAGCCCTTGTGGGTACTTTCGAATTTTCTCCTGCATATAACATAAAAAATGTGTCCTGGCGGTTTACCGCTGGACGGGTCATAATGCCCAAAGACAAACCTTATCATGAATTTTAACCCAAGCTGGTTAGAATATATATACCTAAAAAATATTTCATACCTGTTGATGTCTACTACACAACCTTCTTCTTGTAGACATTGTTGGGCCTCCAAGTGCAGAGGTTTGTAGGACAGTAGAAAATTTCCCTCAAGTGGATGAACTAAGGTTTATCAATCCGTAGGAGGCATAGGATGAAGATGGTCTCTCTCAAGCAACCCTGCAACCAAATAACAAAGAGTCTCTTGTGTCCCCAACACACCCAATACAATGGTAAATTGTATAGGTGCACTAGTTCGGCGAAGAGATGGTGATACAAGTGGTATATGGATGGTAGATAAAGGTTTTTGTAATCTGAAAATATAAAAACAACAAGGTAACTAATGATAAAAGTGAGCACAAACGGTATTGCAATGTGTTGAAACAAGGCCTAGGGTTCATACTTTCACTAGTGCAAGTTCTCTCAACAATAATAACATAATTGGATCATATAACTATCTCTCAACATGCAACAAAGAGTCACTCCAAAGTCACTAATAGCGGAGAACAAACGAAGAGATTATGGTAGGGTACGAAACCACCTCAAAGTTATCCTTTCTAATCGATCTATTCAAGAGTCCGTAGTAACATAACACGAAGCTATTCTTTTCATTCAATCTATCATAGAGTTCGTACTAGAATAACACCTTAAGACACAAATCAACCAAAACCCTAATATCACCTAGATACTCCAATGCCACCTCAAGTATCCGTGGGTATGATTATACGATATGCATCACACAATCTCAGATTCATCTATTCAACCAGCACAAAGAACTTCAAAGAGTGCCCCAAAGTTTCTACCGGAGAGTCAAGACAAAAACGTGTGCCAACCCCTATGCATAGGTTCATGGGCGGAACCCGCAAGTTGATAACCAAAACATATATCAAGTGGATCAATAGAATACTCCATTGTCACCACGGGTATCCCACGCAAGACATACATTAAGTGTTCTCAAATCCTTAAAGACTCAATCCGATAAGATAACTTCAAAGGGAAAACTCAATCCATTACAAGAGAGTAGAGGGGGAGAAACATCATAAGATCCAACTATAATAGCAAAGCTTGCGATACATCAAGATCGTACCACCTCAAGAACACGAGAGAGGGAGAGATCAAACGCATAGCTACTGGTACATACCCTCAGCCCCGAGGGAGAACTACTCCCTCCTCGTCATGGAGAGCACTGAGATGATGAAAATGGCCACCGGAGAGGGATTCCCCCTCCGGCATGGTGCTGGAACGGGTCTAGATTGGTTTTTGGTGGCTACGGAGGCTTCTGGCGTCGGAACTCCCGATCTATTGTGCTTCCCGATGGTTTTAGGGTATATTGGTATATATAGGAGGAAGAGATACGTTAGGGGAGCCACGAGGGCCCATGAGGGTGGAGGGCGCGCCCCCTGCCTCGTGCCTTTCTCGCTGCTTCCCTTACGTACACCCCAAGTCTTTTGGAATGCTTCCATTCCAAAAATAACTCTCCCGAAGGTTTCATTCCGTTTGGACTCCGTTTGATATTCCTTTTCTGTGAAACACTGAAAAAAGGGGAAAACAGAAACTGGCACTGGGCTCTGGGTTAATAAGTTAGTCCCAAAAATAATATAAAAGTGTTTAGTAAAGCCCATAAACATCCGAAACAGATAATATAATAGCATGAATACTTCACAAATTATAGATACGTTGGAGACGTATCACCTGTGATATTTGATCACATGGTTGATTTCATCAAACCAGTGTAGTAACGGCCATAACCCAAGACTTTGGATACTGGTAGTTATCATACTTTGCCGGTTTACGAACGAATACCGGGCTGGGTTAATAAGCACCAGATATTGACTTTGAGTCTTTACTGGCGACTTGTAGTCGAAAAAATCAGGCCGGGTCAATAAACACCGGATTTTTAACTCATACTGGCGACTTATGGTCAAAACCAGACCGGGTCAATAAACTCCGGATATTGTCATATATGACTCAGAAGGTATTATAATCCTTAATGGCTCTCAACCAGGTATTACCAAGAGAAAAAAAATTCAAAAAGATATTCAAATCAAAAACAACGGAAAAAATCCAAGGCGCCAAGCCAAAATATCTTCTTCAATGAAACTAGCGTTAGCCACTGGAAGGTACGCGCTTTCCGTGAGCCGGCACTCACAATACCCAATCGACATTTTAACCCGGACAAGTTCAGTTCTTATTGAAAGATAGACTTGTCAGGAGTACGCGGGGTCAGAGTCGCTATCGGGCATCACAGGCCGATTTATCCAAGTTCCAAGGAAGGCGGCTTTACAGCCTGAGCTTCTCCTTGCTATCTGTAAAACCATGCTCTCTCATAACATCCATCGTTTTAACCTTAACAAATTCAAATATGACTGTTAAGAGTTCGATGGGTCAATCAGGATTACCTGATGGAGAAGCAACTGTCATACATGTAGGATAACCCGGGTTTTTAGGTGAATACACCTGGCTTGCAAGCCTGGCTTTTATAGCCTACCACAAGGTTATGAACTCATTGTTCTTTAGAACAAAAAACTCCCCTAGTGATATTGTGAGCTGTGCTCAAGGGGTACCCATGTTTGAGCCGTGCTTTTGCCACAGACCCTCTTTGGTCCCAAATTCTTCTTCACATATATATGCGGCTTATAAGCCGGATCAGAGGGTTATTATAATTGTGCTATATAAAGCAAAAGACACCAAGTCATGGAAGAATTATTAATCAGAGATGAAAAAACGATAGAGGCCCTGCTTGAGCAGGGATGCCAACTTTATTATATTGATCATAGTATATACATTGTCAAAATATGTAGATTGGAAGAGCCGGTGGCTCAGGTATAGTAAGCCCTAAGTTGAGCGATATTCCAGGGCCGGCGGGTCTCCTCCTCCGACGTGCGTGAGTCCTTGTGGTCTCGAACATTGATAAGATAGTATGACCCGTTGTTCAGATTCTTGCTGACCACAGAGGGTCCTTGCCAAGGCAGGGATAACTTATGCATATCTGTCTGGTCTTGGATAAGCCCGAGTACTAGGTCACCTTCTTTAAAAGCTCTAATTTTAACCCGGTGGTTGTGATAAACGCGTAAGTCTAGCTGATAAATCGCCGAACGAGCTGCTGCTATATCATGCTCCTCATCCAACAGATCCAGCGCATCTTGACGTGCTTTTTCATTGTCAGCTTCCACATAAGCCGCCACACGAGGCGAGTCATGACGGATGTCACTAGGAAGAACTGGCTCTGCTCCATAAACCATGAAAAAAGGTGTGTAGCCCGTAGATCTATTTGGGGTGGTGTTGATGGTCCATAACACAGAGGGTAACTCCTCTACCCAACAACCCGGCGTCCTCTGCAAGGGAACCATAAGCCGGGGCTTGATACCCTTCAAGATCTCCTAATTTGCTCTCTTAGCTTGACCATTGGATTGAGGGTGAGCCACTGATGAGACATCGAGCCGGATATGCTCTCGCTGACAAAATTCCTCCATAGCACCTTTAGAAAGATTAGTGCCATTATCTGTTATAATGCTGTGTGGAAAGCCAAACGAAAGATCACCTTCATGAATTGAACCGTTGTTGCTACGTCACATTTACTAGCCGGCTCTGCCTCTACCCATTTAGTGAACTTGTCAACTGCCACTAATAGGTGAGTCTTATTATCCTTGGATCTTTTGAAAGGTCCAACCATATCAAGCCCCAAGACTGCAAACGGCCAAGTAATTGGAATCATCCTCAATTCTTGAGCCGACACATGAGCTCGTCTTGCAAATTTTTGACATCCATCACACCTACTAACAAGGTCCTCCACATCGGCATGAGCTGTTAACCAATAGAGCCCATGAAGGAAAGCTTTAGCCACAAGGGATTTTGAACCGGCATGATGACCACAATCTCCTTCATGGATCTCTCGTAAGATCTCACAGCCCTCTTCTAGAGAAACACAACGTTGAAACGCCCCTGTAACACTGCGGTGATGTAACTTTCCATTAACAATTGTCATTGATTTAGACTGCCGAGCTATCTGCCTGGCTAAAGTTTCATCCTCAGGTAACTTGCCTCGGGTCATGTAAGCCAAATACGGAACTGTCCAATCTGGGATCATGTGCAGAACCGCCACCAACTGAGCTTCCGGGTCAGGAATAGCTAATTCCTCCTCCATAGGTAACTTGACCGATGGGTTATGCAAGACATTAAGAAATACATTAGGCGGCACCAGTTTACGTTGAGAACCTAACCGGCTTAAAGCATCTGCCGCTTCATTTTTCCTTCGATCAATGTGATCCACTTGATAACCCTTAAAGTGACCAGCGATGATATCCACCTCTCGCCGATAAGACACCATGAGTGGATCTTTAGAATCCCAAGTACCAGAAACTTGCTGAGCCACCAAGTCCGAATTACCGAAAGCATTTAACCCGGCTTAAATTCATTTCCTTAGCCATCCGAAGGCCATGGAGCAAAGCTTCATACTCAGCTGCATTGTTAGTACGAGGAAACATCAAACGGAGAACATAACAAAATTTATCACCTCGAGGGGAAGCAAGAATAACTCCAGCCCCCGAGCCCTCCAATTGCCTGGACCCATCAAAGTGAATTGTCCAATATGTGTTATCCGACTTTTCCTCGGGCATCTGCAGCTCTGTCCAATCATTGATGAAATCCACCAACGCCTGAGATTTTATAGCTGTGCGAGGCACATACTTCAACCCATGAGGTCCAAGCTCAATAGCCCACTTGGCAACCCGGCCAGTTTCTTCTCTGTTTTGGATGATGTCTCCCAAAGGAGCAGAACTGACCACAGTGATGGGATGAGCCAGAAAATAATGCTTAAGCTTCCGGCTTGCCAAGAACACCCCATATACGAGCTTCTGCCAATGTGGATATCTCTGTTTGGACTCAATAAGAACCACACTGATATAATAAACCGGCCTTTGAACCGGATGCTCCTTGCCTGCCTCCTTTCGCTCCACTACAATAGCCACGCTGACGGCCCGGGCATTGGCAGCCACATATAACAACAATGGCTCCTTATCAATAGGGGCAGCAAGCACGGGCGGCTCAGCCAGCTATTTTTTTAGATCCTCAAAAGCTTGGTTAGCAACGTCACTCCAAACAAAATGATCTGCCTTCTTCATCATCTGATAAAGAGGCAGGGCCTTCTAACCGAGCCGGCTTACGAATCGGCTCAGAGCCGCAATACGCCCCGCCAGTCGCTGAACATCGTTGATACACGCCGGTTTAGCCAGAGAGGTAATGGCCTTGATCTTCTCCGGGTTTGCTTCAATGCCTCTGTCTGAAACCAGAAAACCCAAGAGCTGACCTGCTGGCACACCAAAAACACACTTGACCGGGTTAAGCATCATCTTGTAGACCTGGAGGTTGTCAAATGTCTCCTTTAAATCATGAATCAGGGTCTCTTTCTTTCTTTACTTTACTACAATGTCATCTACATAAGCGTGAACATTGCGCCCAATCTGGTTATGTAAACAATTCTGCACATATCTCTGACAAGTCGCCTCGGCACTCTTAAGCCCAAAAGGCATTGATACGTAGCAGAAGGCTCCAAAAGGAGTTATAAATGTTGTCTTCTCCTGGTCCTTAACTGCCATCTTGATCTGATGATAACTAGAATAAGCATCCAAAAAGCTCAAATGCTCACAACCCACCGTAGCATCAATGATCTGATCAATATGAGGGAGAGCAAAAGGATCAGCTGGACAAGCTTTGCTTAAATCCGTGTAATCCACACACATACGCCAAGTGCCATTTTTCTTAAGCACCAGCACCGGGTTAGCCAACCACTCAGGATGAAAAACCTCAACAATAAACCCAGCCGCCAGAAGCCGGGCTACCTCTTCTCCAATAGTTTTCCGCCTCTCCTCATTAAACCAGCGAAGAAACTTCCTAACCGGTTTAAATTTCGGATCAATATTAAGAGTGTGCTCATCCAGTTCCCTCGGTACACCTGGCATGTCAGAAGGCTTCCATGCAAAAATGTCCCAGTTCTCACAGATGAACTCGATGAGCACACTTTCCTATTTTGGATCTAGATTGGCACTAATTGTGAACTGCCTGGATGAGTCGCCAGGAACAAAATCAACCATCTTGGTATCATCTGCCGATTTAAACTTCAAAACCGTGCCATGCTCTATTATGGGATTCTTCAGGGATGTCATATCTGCTGGGTCAACATTGTCCTTATAGAACTTTAACTCTTCTATCGCACAAACTGACTTGGCGTAAGCTGCATCACCCTATTCACACTCCAAAGCTATCTTCCGACTTCCATGTACTGTGATGGTCCCCTTGTGACCCGGCATCTTGAGCTATAGATAAACATAGCGGGGCCTAGCCATGAACTTAGCATAAGCCGGTCGTCCAAACAAAGCATGATATGGGCTTTTGATTTTCACCACTTCAAAGGTCAATGTCTCCGACCTGGAATCATGGTCATCTCCAAAAGCAACCTCCAGAGCTATCTTACCCACTGGATATGCCGACATACCAGGCACCACACCATGAAAAATGGTGTTTGATGGCTTAAGATTTTTGTCTGTCAACCCAATGCGATGAAAGGTCTCATAATAGAGATATTAATGCTGCTTCCTCCGTCCATGAGTACCTTGGTGAACTTGTACCCCCAACCCGAGGTGCCACCACCAATGCTAAGTGACCCGAATTATCAACTCGGGGTGGATGATCCTCCTGGCTCCACACAATGGGTTGCTCGGACCAACGCAAATAACGAGGAATCGCCGGCTCAACAGCATTGACTACCCTTTTATGAAGCTTCTGGTCATGTTTACATAAGCTAGTGGTAAATACATGATATTGCCCACTATTCAACTGTTTTGGGTTGCTCTGATAGCCAGACTGCTGCTGCTGACCCCCCTGATTACTTTGCTGGTTGTAACCACCCTGGCTGCCATGATTATTCTGATTTCCCTGAAACCCAGAATTAGAACCACCACCGCCGTGACCCGGGCCGTAAGAGCCGCCGGGACCGCCACCAGGCCCGTGACTGTTATGAAAGAAGTTTGAATTCTTGAACTCCCTCATGATGTTACAATCCTTCCACAAGTGCCCAGACGGTCTTTCCTTCGTTCCATGTCGTGGGCAGGGCTCATTCAACATTCGCTCAAGATTAACACTAGACCCGCCAGCTCTTGGCAGCAGTCTGCCCTTACGACGCTGTCCATTATCTTGTGTATTGGTGTTAGCTACAAAGTCGAAACTATTATCAGCCTTGCGCTTACCGTTGCTTCCCGGGTTATACTGCTGACCTTTGACATTGCCGGTCGTCTTTCCCTTCCCTACTTTTTCATCATTAGACACGGGATCTTTAGTACTATCGGAGTCAGCGTATTTAACCAAGGCCGCCATGAGCGTCCCCATGTCATTGAAGTGACGCTTGAGCCGTCCTAATTTATGTTTCAGAGGCAGAAAACGGCAATTGTTCTCCAACATCAATACCGCTGAATCGGCGTTAATACGATATGATGAATGTAAGATTGTCGAGACCCGGCGCACCCAATGGGTTGTTGACTCGCCTTCCTCTTGGACACAGGAGGCCAGATCCACAATGGACATGGGCTGTTTACATGTATCCTTAAAGTTCTGGATGAACCGGGCCTTTAATTCGGCCCATGACCTGATGGGATTAGCTGGGAGCCCCCTTTAACCAAGTACGGGTCGTTCCTTCCAACATCAAAGGAAAGTATTTAGCACATGCTGCTTCACTGACATCTAACAACTCCATAGCCATCTCATAACTCTCAATCTACGCTTCAGGACTTAAATCAGTGGTGTAATTGGGCACCTTACGAGGCCCTTTGAAATCCTTGGGCAGACGCTCATTCCACAGATCCGGTGCTAAACACGGTGCCCCCAAGTTTCTAAAGGTCAGACCCGGCTCCACCGAGGTGGTTGGACGAATCGGAGTTGGTTGGTGAGCTGCATACTGAGCTGCCAGCTCAGCCTCTCGACGGGCTCTTCCTTGATCCACCACATTCTGAGCATTAGCAACACCGCCCGCCGGGTCATTACCACGCGGCGGGTTATGATTCCGTACACTACTTGACACCGTCGGCTCATCTAAATGCCTGCTGTAGCTTCTGCTCGGGCGAGGTGTGGAATGAATCCTATCATGGCTGTAAGAGTATGCTTGATGCTGCACCAATGTCGTCTGAAGAAACTCTCTAGCCCTCCGTGTCTCAACCGCCGCTGGTGAGTCACCTTCCACAGGGATAGCTGCCAGTCGGGATGCTGTGGCAACCATGTTATCCAAAGGGTTGGAGTAATGACCTGGTGGCGTCGACATGTGTTGTGGCGAGTTATTGTTCTATCGAGGCGGATCCATTATACGTGGCTGAGATGGCGTCCCTGTCCTAGGCGCTCCGGCTGGTTTACGGTTGCCGGGTTACTGGTCCCTGCCCCTAGCGTATCAAAAAGATTCCTTGCTTCAATAGTCACCGGCAGGCGGCTCTGATGCCTTCTCCTCGGCACTTCATTTGAGGCGTTCTGATCTAACATGAGCCAGTAGATTCCGCTTGGACTCGCTATGCCTGTGCATCCAAAGCATCCCGCTCCTCAGCCATCCTGGTATTTTCAGCGTTCAACGCCTCCCTGGCCTATGCTATATCACCACACACCTTTGTAATCGTCGCATTATGCTGATCTTGATCCGCCGGGTTAACAGCTGTTGTAATCAGCGTAGTCAGTTTGTCCAATAAGTCAGTTAAAACTTGAGCCAGCGGGTGCTCAGGGCCTCCTGCCCAGGCAGCCGCCGCCGCTCCTGACCCAAAAACCAGCTCTGCCGACGTTGATGAGTGGTGTACAAGCTGTGTACCAGCCATGAAGATTGCAACCCGGTTTGGCGGCTCACAGGGGTCCGGAATACTGTTGCCATCGGAACAGCCCCCAAGCCAGCCGTCTTGCAACTGGTACAATGATTCTGTCTCGTCACCAGTGGATGACCCGCCACCGGAATAGACGACGGTCTCGTCACCAGATGGTGATCTGTCCTCAGATCCCTCTCCATGGATGAATCCCACAAAGGCACGTTTCATGGCCGGCCGAATCCGGGTGGGTCCCGCGCGTTGTGCCGTCGACGATGTTGGTGCATATGTCCGGCTCAGGGCCCGGTTCGCCAATCTTGCCGATGAAAACGTGAATTCTGCCAAAGGGGGCCCGATACCCGTACTCTATTGAGCCGACCTCGGGGCCCTAGCCTGCATCATCGATGTAGAGCCTGCCGTGGCGACTCTTGGTCATCTGGCCCATGGCGTATCCCTTGATCCCTTCGAAGTTGCCCTTCAAGAACTCGAAACCATCTTGAGATTGCCCCACGGTAGGCGCCAACTATCATGGAAATATCACATCATATGTACTAGAGAGAGGACTTATTCGTGGAGCCATCACTTGATGTTAGCTTAAAGGGGTTAATCAGGACAAAGGACAAGAGGAGTTTATACTGGTTCGGCCCCTTACGGTGAAGGTAAAAGCCTAATCTAGTTGTATGTGGAATTGATAGGATTTCGATGAGCGGGGAGCGAATTCGCTTGACCGACTCCGCCGGGTCGTCCCCTTATATACACGGATCGATGCCCCGCGACTTACTAAGTCCCGGCCGGCTCATACAACGTGTCTGGCTCGGTGACGTATCTTACATGCCTTACTTTACAAGTTTTACATACATGACGGTTTATGCTTATGGGCCTTAAGCCGCCTTTGGGTCTGGGCCCACTACTAAGCCTATCTATGAACTGTCGTGCGACCTTGGACTTTACAATCGATAAATCTTTAGGGGGATGACCCGGCCCCTCCTGGGAGGGTCATACCTAATAGTTATATCCCCAACACAAGGTGTTCCTTCGGTATTCGGGAGTTGCATAATCTCATCGTCAGAGGAACATGTATAAGTCATGAAGAAAGCAATAGCAATAAAACTAAACGATCATTATGCTAAGCTAACAGATGGGTCTTGCCCATCACATCATTATCTAATGATGTGATCCCATTCATCAAATGACAACACATGTCTATGGTCAGGAAACTTAACCATCTTTGATTAACGAGCTAGTCAAGTCGAGGCATACCAGGGACACTCTGTTTGTCTATGTATTCACACATGTACTAAGTTTCTGGTTAATACAATTCTAGCATGAATAATAAACATTTATCATGATATAAGAAATATAAATAACAACTTTATTATTGCCTCTAGGGTATATTTCCTTAGGTCTCCCACTTGCACTAGAGTCAATAATCTAGATTACATAGTAATGATTCTAACACCCATGGAGTCTTGGTGCTGATCATGTTTTGCTCGTGAGAGAGGCTTAGTCAACGGGTCTGCAACATTCAGATTCGTATGTATCTTGCAAATCTCTATGTCTCCCTCCTTGACTTGATCGCAGATGGAATTGAAGCATCTCTTGATGTCTTTAGTTCTGTTGTGAAATCTGGATTCCTTCGCCAAGGCAATTGCTCCAGTATTGTCATAAAACATTTTTATTGGACCCTATGCACTAGGTATTACACCTAGATTGGATATGAACTCCTTCATCCAGACTCCTTCATTTGCTACTTCCGAAGCAGCTATGTACTCCACTTCACACATAGATCCTGCCATGACGCTCTTCTTCGAATTGTGCCAACTGAAAGCTCCACCATTCAATATAAACACGTATCCAGTTTGTGACTTAGAGTCACCCAGATTAGTGTCAAAGCTTGCATTGACGTAACCATTTTACGACGAGCTCTTTGTCACCTCCATAAACAAGAAACATATCCTTAGTCCTTTTCAGGTATTTCAGGATGTTCTTGACCGCTGTCCAGTGATCCACTCCTGGATTACTTTGGTACCTCCCTGCTAAACTTATAGCAAGGCACACATC
This sequence comes from Triticum aestivum, assembly GCF_018294505.1. Classification (NCBI taxonomy): domain Eukaryota; kingdom Viridiplantae; phylum Streptophyta; class Magnoliopsida; order Poales; family Poaceae; genus Triticum; species Triticum aestivum. Next base: position 270,117,606 of record NC_057812.1, read on the forward strand.
AGGTCTAGTACACAACATTGCATGCATGATAGAACCTATAGCTAAGGCATAGGGAATGACTTTCATTTTCTCTCTATCTTCTGCAGTGGTCGGGTATTGAGTCTGACTCAACTTCACAGCTTGTAACACAGGAAAGAACCCTTTCTTTGACTGGTCCATTTTGAACTTCTTCAAAACTTTATCAAGGTATGTGCTTTGTGAAAGTCCAATTAAGCGTCTTGATCTATCTCTATAGATCTTGATGCCTAATATATAAGCAGCTTCACCGACGTCTTTCATTGAAAAATTGTTATTCAAGTATCCTTTTATGCTATCTAGAAATTCTGTATTATTTCCAATCAAAAATATGTCATCCACATATAGTATTAGAAATGCTATAGAGCTCCCACTCACTTTCTTGTAAATACAGGCTTCTCCAAAAGTTTGTATAAAACCGTATGCTTTGATCACACTATCAAAGCGTATATTCTAACTCCGAGAGGCTTGCACGAGTCCACAAATGGATCGATGAAGCTTGCCCACTTTGTTAGCACCTTTAGGATCGACAAAACCTTCTGCTTGCATCATATACAACTATTCTTTAAGATATCCATTAAGGAATGCAGTTTTGACATCCATTTGCCAAATTTCATAATCATAAAATGCGGCAATTGCTAACATGATTCGGACAGACTTAAGCATCGCTACAGGTGAAAAGGTCTCATCGTAGTCAACTCCTTGAACTTGTCAAAAACTTTTCGCAACAAATCAAGCTTTGTAGACAGTAACATTGCCGTCAGCGTCTGTCTTCTTGAAGATCCATTTATTCTCTATTGCTTGCCGATCATCGGGCAAGTCAACCAAAGTCCAAACTTTGTTCTCATACATGGATCCCATCTCAGATTTCATGGTCTCTAGCCATTTTGCGAAATCTGGGCTCATCATCACTTCCTCATAGTTCGTAGGTTCGTCATGGTCAAGTAACATGACCTCCAGAACAGGATTACCGTACCAATCTGGTGCGGATCGTACTCTGGTTGACCTACGAGGTTCGGTAGTAACTTGATCTGAAGTTTCATGATCATCATCATTAACTTCCTCCCTAATTGGTGTAGGAATCACTGGAACAGATTTCTGTGATGAACTACTTTCCAATTCAGGAGAAGGTACAATTACCTCATCAAGTTCTACTTTCCTCCCACTCACTTCTTTCGAGAGAAACTCCTTCTCTAGAAAGGATCCATTTTTAGCAACGAATATCTTCCCTTCGGATCTGTGATAGAAGGTGTACCCAACCGTCTCCTTTGGATATCCTATGAAGACACATTTCTCCGATTTGGGTTCGAGCTTATCAGGTTCACGCTTTTTCACATAATCATCGCAACCCCAAACTTTAAGAAATGACAGCTTAGGTTTCTTGCGAAACCACAGTTCATATGGTATTGTCTCAACAGATTTAGATGGTGCCCTATTTAACGTGAATGCAACCGTCTCTAAAGCATAACCCCAAAACGATAGTGGTAAATTAGTAAGAGACATCATAGATCACACCATATCTAATAAAGTACGGTTACGACATTCGGACACACCATTACGCTGTGGTGTTCCAGGTGGCGCGAGTTGCGAAACTATTCCACACTAATTCAAATGAAGACCAAACTCATAACTCAAATATTCACCTCCACAATTAGTTCGTAGAAACTTTATTTTCTTGTTACGATGATATTCCACTTCACTTTGAAATTCTTTGAACTTTCCAAATGTTTCAATATTATGTTTCATCAAGTAGATATACCCATATCTGCTCAAATCATCTGTGAAGGTCATAAAATAACAATACCCGTTGCGAGCCTAAACACTCATCAGACCGCATACATCAGTATGTATTATTTCCAATAAGTCAGTTGCTCGCTCCATTATTCCCGAGAACAGAGCCATAATCATCTTGCCCATGAAGCATGGTTTGCAAGCATCAAGTGATTCATAATCAAGTGATTCCAAAACCCTATCAACATGCAGTTTCTTCATGCACTTTACACCAATATGATCTAAACGGCAGTGCCACAAATAAGTTGCACTATTATTATTAACTTTGCATCTTTTGGCTTCAACATTATGAATATGTGTATCACTACAATCAAGATTCAACAAAAATAGACCACTCCTCAAGGGTGCATGACCATAAACGATATTACTCATATAAATAGAACAACCATTATTCTCTAATTTAAATGAATAACCGTCTCGCATCAAACAAGATCCAGATATAATGTTCATGCTCAATGCTGGCACCAAATAACAATTATTTAGGTCTAAGACTAATCCCGATGGTAGATGTAGAGGTAGCATGCCAACGGCAATCACATCGACTTTGGAACCATTTCCCAACGCATCGTCACGTCGTTCTTAGCCAATCTTCATTTAATCTGTAGCCCCTATTCCCTTTGCCCTTTTTCTTGAAACTAGTGGTCTTGTTCACCATCAACACTTGATGCTCCTTCTTGATTTATACCTCCGCGGCCTTTAGCATTGCGAAGAGCTCGGGAATTGTCTTTTCATCCCTTGCATATTATAGTTCATCATGAAGCCTTTATAGCTTGGTGGCAATGATTTATAAACTCTTTCAATGACACTATCATTAGGAAGATTAATTCCCAGCTGGGTCAAGTGTTTGTGGTACCCAGACATTCTAAGTATGTGTTCACCGACAGAACTATTCTCCTCCATTTTGCAGTTGTAGAACTTGTTTGAGACTTCATATCTCTCAACTCAGGCATTTGCTTGAAATATTAACTTCAACTCCTAGAACATCACATATGCCCCATGACATTCAAAACGTCTTTGAAGTCCTGATTCTAAGATGTAAAGCATGGCACACTGAACTATCGAGTAGTCATCAGCTTTGCTCTGGTAGACGTTCATAACATTCAGAGTTGATCCTACAGCGGGTCTTGCACCTAGCGGTGCTTCCAGGGCGTAATTCTTTTGTGCAGCAATGAGGATAATCCTCATACGGACCTAGTCCATGTAGTTTCTACCATCATCTTTCAACTTAGCTTTCTCTAGAACGCATTAAAATTAAAGGGAATGGTAGCACGGGCCATTGATCTACAACAACATAGATATGCAAATACTATCAGGTACTAAGTTCATGATAAATTAAAGTTCAATTAATCATATTACTTATCCCACTTAGATAGACATCCCTCTAGTCATCTAAATGATCACGTGATCCATATCAACTAAACCATGTCCGATCATCACGTGAGATGGAGTAGTTTTCAATGGTGAACATCACTATGTTGATCATATCTACTATATGATTCACGTTCGACCTTTCGGTCTTAGTGTTCCGAGGCCATATCTGCATATGCTAGGCTCGTCAAGTTTAAACCGAGTATTCTGCACATGCAAAACTGGCTTACACCTATTGTATGTGAATGTAGAGCTTATCACACCCGATCATCATGTGGTGTCTCGGCACGACGAACTATAGCAATGGTGCATACTCAGAGAAAACACTTGTACCTTGAAATTTAGTGAGGGATCATCTTATAATGCTACCACCTTACTAAGCAAAATAGGATGCATAAAAGATAAACATCACATGCAATCAAAATATGTGACATGATATGGCCATCATCATCTTGTGCCTTTGATCTCCATCTCCAAGCACCGTCATGATCTCCATCGTCACTGCCTTGACACCTTGATCTCTATCGTAGCATCATTGTCATCTCGCCAACTATTGCTACTACGACTATCGCTACCGCTTAGTGATAAAGTAAGCAATTACATGGAGATTGCATTTCATAGAATAAAGCGACAACCATAAGGCTCCTGCTAGTTGCCTATAACTTTTACAAAACATGATCATCTCATACAACAATTTATATATCATCACGTCTTGACCATATCACATCACAACATGCCCTGCAAAAACAAGTTAGACATTCTCTACTTTATTGTTGCAAGTTTTACGAGGATGCTACGGGCTTCTAGCAAGAACCATTCTTATCTACGCATCAAAACTACAACGATTTTTCGTCAAGTGTGTTGTTTTAACCTTCAACAAGGACCAGGCATAGTGAAACTCGATTCAACTAAAGTTGGAGAAATAGACACCCGCCAGCCACCTGTGTGCGAAGCATGTCGGTAGAACCAGTCTCATGAACGTGTTCATGTAATGTCGGTCCGGGCCGCTTCATCCAATAATACCTCCAAATCAAAGTAAGACGTTGGTGGTAAGCAGTATGACTATTATCGCCCACAACTCTTTGTGTTCTACTCATGCATATAACTTCTACGCATAGACCTGGCTCTGATGCCACTGTTGGGAACGCAGTATTTCGAAAAATTTCCTACGATCACGCAAGATCTATCTAGGAGATGCATAGCAACGAGATGAGAGAGTGTGTCCACGTACTCTTGTAGACCGAAAGCGGAAGCGTTTAGTAACGCGGTTGATGTAGTTGAAAGTGCAACTATCCCTAGGTGGTTTTGGTAATTCCTAATGACATATAGTTCATTGAGCTAATGCTATTTCAAGACTAATATTTCAGGAAAGCTCAATGATTGGCATGGCATGGATGAGAAAAGTGGACCCCTCAAAACACTAAGGACAAAAGGATTGGCTCAAGCTCAAAAGTTCAAGACTCTACATTTTCTATTTTAGTGATCCAAGATCACATTGAGTCTATAGGAAAAGCCAATACTATCAAGGAGGGATGATGTGTTTCTTAATGAGGTTCTTGCTCAAAATGCTTAGTGATATGCTCCAAAACCCTCAACTACTTTCTCACATCCACATATGACCTAAACCAAAAGTCAAACTCGGCCCCACCGATTCTTCCTATCCGGAGCCATCGAGTTTCAAATGTCATAGCCACTGCCACAAACCCTAGGCAAATCAGTCTCACCGATAGGGATCTCGGTCTCACCGAGATGGGGTTGTAATCTCTCTGTCTCCCTTCATAACGTTTTGGTACCACCGACATTGCAATGTAAACTCTCTGTTTCCCTTCATAACGTTCTCACCGAAATGAGTGATCGGTCCCACCGAGTTTACCTGACCAACTCTCTGGTTAGCTTATTACCAAAATTGGTTTCACCAAGTTTGTGTAGTCAGTCTCAGCGAGATTATGTTATGCCCTAACCCTAATCATATCAGTCCTACCGAGTTGCATGTAGGTCCCACCAAAAACCCTAACGATCACTAGCTTTGCTGAATCGGTCCGACCGAGTTTAACTATCCGGTCCCACCGAGTTTGGGAAGTTATGTGTAACGGTTAGATTTTGTGTAGATGCTATATATACCCGTCCACCACCTCTTCATTCATGGAGAGAGCCATCAGAACAAACCTACACTTCCAACTTGTTTTTTCTGAGAGAACCACCTACACTTGTGTTGAGACCAAGATATTCCATTCCTACCATATGAATCTTGATCTCTAGCCTTCCCCAAGTTGCTTTCCACTCAAATCTTCTTTCCACCAAATCCAAATCCTGTGAGAGAGAGTTGACTGTTGGGGAGACTATCATTTGAAGCACAAGAGCAAGGAGTTCATCATCAACACACCATTTGTTACTTCTTGGAGAGTGGTGTCTCCTAGATTGGCTAGGTGTCACTTGGGAGCCTCCGACAAGATTGTGGAGTTGAACCAAGGGGTTTGTAAGGGCAAGGAGATCGCCTACTTCGTGAAGATCTACCGCTAGTGAGGCAAGTCCTTCGTGAGCGATGGCCATGGTGGGATAGACAAGGTTGCTTCTTCGTGGACCCTTCGTGGGTGGAGCCCTCCGTGGACTCACGCAACCGTTATCCTTCGTGGGTTGAAGTCTCCATCAACATGGATGTACGATGGCACCACCTATAGGAACCACGACAAAAACATCCGTGTCTCCAATTGTGTTTGAATCCTCCAAACCCTTCCCTTTACATTCTTGCAAGTTGCATGCTTTACTTTCCGCTGCTCATATACTCTTTGCATGCTTGCTGAATTGTGTTAAGATTGCTTGACTTGTCCAAAGTTGCTAAAATCTGCCAAGAACTAAAATTGGGAAAAGGCTAGATTTTTATTTGGTCAAGTAGTCTAATCACCCCCCTCTAGACATACTTTCGATCCTACAAGTGGTATCAGAGCTTTGGTCTCCATTTGCTTTGATTTCCATAGTTTTTGGTGGTCATAGCCTTGGTTTCACAACCTAGGAGAGTATGGCGTCTAGCAAGGGAAATTACCACCATAGAGGTCCTTACTTTGATGGCACTAATTTTGCTAGTTGGAAGCATAAGATGAAAATGCATATTCTTGGACATAACCCCGCCGTTTGGGCTATTGTGTGTATTGGCTTGCAAGGTGAATTTTTTGATGGGAGAGAACCAAACCGTGAAGCTACCGCGAAAGAATTGAAGATGCTACAATACAATGCTCAAGCTTGTGATATCCTCTTCAACGGATTGTGCCCCAAAGAATTCAACAAAATCAGCCGTCTTGAGAATGCAAAGGAAATTTGGGATACTTTAATTGATATGCACGAAGGTACCGACTCCGTCAAGGAATCCAAGTTGGATGTGCTTCAAAGTCAACTTGACAAGTTCAAAATGAAGGATGGTGAAGGTGTCACTGAAATGTACTCTAGGCTTGCTCTTATCACAAATGAGATTGCCGGCTTAGGAATTGAAGAGATGACCGACAAATTCATCATTAAGAAGATCCTAAGAGCCTTGGATGGAAAATATGATACCGTATGCACATTGATCCAAATGATGCCAAATTACAAAGATCTCAAGACAACAGAAGTCATTGGAAGAATTGTTGCTCATGAGATGTCACTCAAGGATAAGGAGGAGCTTCATAACAAGTCAAGTGGTGCTTACAAAGCCTCATGTGAAGCTGCCACATCATCAAGTGAGAAACAAACCATCAATGAAGAATTGAGCCTAATGGTGAAAAACTTCAACAAGTTCTACAAGATTAGAAGCAAAGAGAGAAGTTCCAAGTCAAGGTCCTACAATGACAAAAGATCTTCTAGTCGAGAGCGAAACTTCTACAATTGTGGAAGACCCGGACACTACTCCAATGAGTGTACGGCCCCCTACAAGAGAAGAGAAGATTCTCCCAAAAGAAGAAGTAGAAGAGAAGAATCACCATCGAGGGAGAGAAGGAGTAGGGATGATCGTTATGAACGAAGACCCTCTCGGAGAAGCAAGGATTCGGAAAGGAAGGACAAGTCATCAAGGAGCTACACAAAATGAAGACATCAAGCTCATGTTGGTGAATGGGTATCCGGATCCGACTCCGAAAATCACTCCGAGAGAAGCTATCACTCCGACTCCGAATATACTCAAGATGAAGGTGTTGCCGGTCTAGCACTTGTGTCAACCAACTCCTACGACATATTTGATTCACCAAATGAAGGAATTGGAAGATGCTTCATGGCCAAAGGTCCAAAGGTATCACACCCCGAGTATGTTGATTTCAATAGTGATGAAGATGACTTGTTAGGTGATGATGATTTACTTGTTGACAACTCTAGTGATGAATACTATGATGAAACATCAACTAATCATGCTAATCAAGATAAAACGAATGACAATGATAAGGAGAAGATTGAGTCTCTAACTAAAGAACTAAACACTCTTAAGTTAGCTCATGAAACTATCTTAGGAGATCATCGAGAACTTTTAAGGACTCATGAGAAATTACGTTTTGAGAAGCTCAATCTTGAGCAAGAGCATGAGTTCTTAAAGGCAATCAATGATGATATTCGCAAGAAAAGTTCTTCTTACATTGCCAAGCATTTACTCTTATCCACTTACATGCCTTAAGTCAAGTCTAGTAACAAGAACAAGAAGGATTCTTCCTCTAGTAGTAACAATAATCATGCTAAATCCAATATTGTTGCTTCTAGTATTTCTCTTGATTCCACTAATGATTCTCTTAGCCAAGTTACACTTGAGCAAGAAAATAGCTTATTGAAGGGAATCATAGAGAAAGGTGTTTACAAGAGCCTTGCCGGGAGTAAGCAATTCGAGGAAATTGTACGCAAGCAAGGAAGGCAACAGAAAAAATCAAGGTATTGGTTTTGAACGAAAGTTCAATGCCAATGGAGTTGAGTGGGAAGAAGATCAATACCCCAAGACGAAGTTTGTTCCTCAACAAGAGAAGTATGATCCTACTTATTTCAAAGGGACACAAGCTCAAGATGATCTTCCACCACAATACCACAATGAAAAAGGCAAGGACAAGCTTCAAGAGGAAATTGATGCACTTGAAGAAGCTCCTAAGGCCTTGGTCAAGTGGGTTCCCAAGACTACATCAAGTTCCACTTCATCAAGTACAACTACAACTCCGAGGATTCCCATCAAGATGGTGTGGATCCCGAAGAAGAAGAACTAGAGAGTTCTTGAGGGTGACTCCGCCAACATACTTCACTCTTATCATTTTGGCAAAAATAAGCGCAATCAACTTCCACATCTTGCTCTAGTTCAAGGAGTCACAAACCCTCTTGTTGGTAAGACAAGGGACAAGGTAACCTAATGCTCTCATAGAAATCATATTGTGTGTGCATCACTCTATGTCTATGGATATCCTTGTTTGTTCCTTGTGGGACTAACCCGTGTAGGTATTGAAAGTGCAACTCACTCCAAAGGATAGCTCCGAATGATCTACATCAACTTAGAGCATCCACATCTTCAACACCTACATGAAGTCATCATCGACAAAACCCAAGGTTAGTTCATCCCTCTTAGGGGGGATCTCACATCTAGGGGGAGCCTTACTCTAAGAATTGAGCTAAAGAAACTCTAATGGTGTGAACACAACATCGCTTTATGTAAAAGTGGTAACTCCACTTGTGCTTAAACGATGAGGATGACCTATGATCAAATGTTCTCATTTGACTCCTAAGTCAATATACTCATATATAGATGACCTAGTCATCGCCAATTGCTTGATAGATGCTAGAATTGTTTGTGCATGCTTTGCCACATATTTCATTTGTCATTTTATTGTGTGAGCATGTTGGTTGCATAATTTACTCATTCGAGGACATCCACTTGTTGTTTTGATTGGTTGGTTTCTTTTTCTCTTGCCAAGTGGATGGACAAGAATGCCTAAGAACCTTCTCTAGCTATCTATGCTCTTCTCGTCTCAAACTCTATTCATGCCGCATCACAAAGTTTGATCAAGTCAGATTCGAACCACTCTGTGTGAGGAGCACTCGGAGTCCCTGATTCGTCATAGGCTTAAACTTCCAAAACTTCTTTTTGCGTTTTGGTCTAACCGATTCATCCATTTCGGTCATACCGAGATCACTAAGTCGATCTAGGTCTTTAATCTCGGTGTAACCGATTTGAAGTTTTCGGTCACACCGAGTTGCAGTAACTGCTTGCAGTTATGCATCTCGGTGACACCGAGTTGTTCCACTCGGTCACACCGACAGGGTCAGGCTATATATACCCACAGGCGAAAATTTGGAAAACTTTCCGAACCTCTTCGCCCGCGCTCAGCTTGCTCTGCCTCCCTGGGTCTCC